>NC_133790.1:25538408-25647551 GCF_003597395.2 Chelonoidis abingdonii
GGTGCAAAATGACTGATAACCATCATCTCATCGCCAATTTACAATGGCAGACGGTGCAATAGGGATGGTAACCGTCTCTGCTACCTTGCAAAGGCAAATGAATGCTGCTGTGTAGCACTGCAGTACCTTGTCTGTCAACAGCATCCAGTACACATACATGACAGTGACAAAAGACAAAACGGGCTCCATGGTTGCCATGCTATGGCGTCTGCCGGGGCAATCCAGGGAAAAATGGCGCGAAATGATTGTCTGCTGTTGCTTTCACGGAGGAAGGATTGAGTGACAGCATTTACCCAGAATCACCCGCAACACTGTTTTTGCCCCATCATCCATTGGGATCTCAACCCAGAATTCCAATGGGTGGGGGAAACTGCAGGAACTATAGGATAGCTACGGGATAGCTACCCACAGTGCAACACTCCGGAAATCGACTCTAGTCTCAGTACATGGACGCACACCACCGAATTAATGTGCTGAGTGTGGCCGCGTGCACTCGACCTTATACAATCTGTTTCCAAAAATCTGTTTCTGTAAAATCGGAATAATCCCGTAGTGTAGACATACCCTAAGAGTGAACCTAACCCTTTTGTCTCCCTCAGGTAGTGAGTGGCCTTTATTCTTGGAACTGTAAGGATCATACTGCTCAGCCCACCCTTACCATGAAGGTCCTGTTGCTCACATTCTGTTTCCCCAAAAGACCCCCAAGATTCAGACCTAGTCTATTTTCTTTTATAAAAAGCAAACTAACTTTACTAGTGCTTTATTACCAGCATTTTGACTGCCAAAGGGGCACCATATGCAAGTGTGCACCAACCGCAACTGCATAATTGGTCTATACCGAGCATCAACTTTAATCTTTTCTATTATTTTAGACAGTTTTTTAAAATCTGTTACATGACTAACTGAACCCTATCAGATTTCTATGCTTTTTTAATTAAACCATTATCTGAATATAAAACTGTGTTTTCCCCTGGAAAATGTGTGTAGTAGCCGATCATAGGTTCATCTGTCTCCAGAGAAATGGGTTAGAATTTGCATTCTGTTATAGTTTTCTTCTGCCCTGAAAGAGATAAATCCCTTCATTTTGTAGCTGGAATGTGTAAGTATTACCACGATGTGGAAAAGAGACTTAACAAATCATTTCTATGATGATCACTTAGCAATCTACCTCTCTACTCCTGAACAGTCTTCTTCCTTCTATCTAATGGTACATTTTAGACAGCCTCACTGACCTCTCCTCATGGATGGTTTTTCAGCAATTTAAATTTCACAAGACAAAACTACGCTCTGGGGTTTTCTGCTGAATCCCTCACCCCTCCCCACTTTGTCATGAAGTACCACCACTATCATGTCATCATCACAGATGAATGCGGCTGTACCAGTCCAGAAGTAGGTTGCTATTGTTCTCTGGAAGCTGGCTACTCCAGAATATTATAGGCCCATGGGTAACAAGTTTGAGGTTGGCAAGTCAACTGTCAGTGCTGTGATTGTGTGCTATGTGAAGCTATTAATCATGCAGTTTACCCATGCATGGTGGGCATAATTAATGTGCCTGAAATAATAGGTTTCAGAGAATGGGTTTCTCAAGCTGTACTAAAGACATTGCAGGTCGTGGACTCTCTCATAGCCCATCCATGCCAAGTTTTCTAATGGCTGCCTTGTCAGCAGGATGTAGTAGTGATGAGGGTAGACCATGATTGTTCTTCAAGAGATGTCCCTGTGGGTGCTCCATTCCAGGTGTTGGTGCATCCCTGTGCCTTCACTCAGATTTTTATAGCAGTACTCGTTCCAGTCGTGCATGCACAGAGCCTGCACCCCTGCTCTGAGTGTACCTTAATAGTATGCCTGCATGATCAGTCTCTTCAGTTCCTTCTTTACCATCCCCAGCCTGAGGCGGAGCTCAGAAAACTCTTTAGAGATTTTCTGTCGCTTCGTTGATATACCTTCCCTGTTAGTTTGTTACCAGTAGTACTTAGATACCACTTTTCCTGTTTATATTTTCTCCTCTAAAACTACCCCCCCCAAAATTTTTTTTTTTTTTTTGTTCCTGTCAGAGGCAGCTGCTTCCGACATGCCTGGCTCTCCAGGCCTTTTGCGCTGCTCCATCTGCAGTGATGCCATCCCTCTTTCTGCTGGCCATTCAAAATGCATAAAATGTTTGGAGGAGTCCCATGTCCTGCAAAAATGTGCCCAGTGCAGGAAGCTTAAATCCAGGGCATGGAAGGACAGGGAGCTGAAACTAAAACTGCTCCTCCTTCAGAAATCCTTAGGGTCAGCTTCAGACCCAGGAGACAACTCCACTGCATGCCACAGCCTCTCCTCCCCGCCTCAAGGAAAGACAAAAAACTGCAGAAAAAGACACTTCCTCTCACCCACAAAGGGAACTTCGTGGGACAAGACTTCCCCAGGCAGGTCTACAGCCTCCCTCCCTGCACTTCCCTGGCTGAGCACTTTTGACGCGTCAGACTCCTCCAGCATCGTGTGAAACCTGCCTGCGGCTGCAGCAGCAATGGGGAGAGGGATAGCTCAGTGATTTGAGCATTGGCCTGCTAAACTCAGAGTTGTGAGTTCAAATCCTTGAGGGGGCCACTTAGGGATCTGGGGCAAAAATCAGTACTTGGTCCTGCTAGTGAAGGCAGGGGGCTGGACTCAATGACCTTTCAAGGTTCCTTCCAGTTCTAGGAGATTGGTATTTCTCCAATTATTAAATTGAAGCTCCAGTGCCGAGGCTTCAGGCTTCCAGTTGCCTGCCTCTCATATGGCACCATTCAGCACCGCGATGGAAGCGGTGCCGACACATGCTGACATGCCTGACCCCTCGAAGGCTGCTATTGCTTTCCCAGCACCGGCACCCGCTGAGCTGGCTAGCAGTGAAATAATTCTCAGGACACCGGTGCAGAGGAACCTTTCTTCACAGCAGATTCCTCTTGCACAGCCCTCACCTCGCAGAGGAGTCTGACACCGCAATTCACACAGTCAAGGGACCCAGCTGACAAACCCGCCACTGATGTTAGGCACCAGGCTGCACCATCACAACTGCAGGATCAGTCACAACCTGCCTCAAATCCAGTAGACCCAGTTGTTATGTCTGATGAACCCTTACTTCCTCCTCCCCTGACATCTTTGGATGATTTCTCAAAATTTCAAGACCATTTAAAAGAGTTGCCAGTGAGTTAAGAATTAACTTGGAGGAGGTTCCTGAACAGCAGCATGAGTTAACAGACATCCTGCAGCCTGCTTCTTCTTCTAGGATTGCATTACCGATCAACACAGCCCTTTTGGAACCTGCTAAAGCCATTTGGTAGACTCCTGCTGCAATCCTATCTACCTGTAAATGAGCGAACTGCAAGTACTTCATCCCTTCCAAGGGCTCTGAATTCCTTTTCAGTCATCCAGCACCAAACTCGCTGGTAATAGATGCAGTCAACCAAAAGAACACACACCAGTTTTCCCCCTCCACCCCATCCAACAAGGACAGTAAGTGATTAGATCTGCTCGGACGTAAAGTATACGTCTCTTCCACACTACAATTTTGCATTGCTAATTATACTGCCATTCTGGAAAAATATGACCACAAAAATTACAACAAATTCATGGATTTTATTGATGACATTCCAGAAGAAAAGAAACAACAGTTCATGGCTCTAGTTTCCAAGGGACAAATCATATCACGTACTGCTGTTCAAGTGACCCTCGATGCAGCCAATACTGCAGCAAGATCCATTGCTACAGCAGTGGTCATGTGCTGAGGTTCATGGCTTTCCCCCTCCTCTTTTCCTTGAGAGGTCCAGAATACCATTGAAGATCTTCCCCCTTGACGGCGACAAACTCTTTGCCTCCACGACAAACAACGTACTTAATTCAATGAAGAACTCAAGGGCAACTCTCCGGTCCCTAGGAATTCAAACCCCTATGACCAGAAGGCAATAATCTAGATATCAACCTTACCAGCATCCATGCTACCCCACATATACCCACCAGTTATATAGATCACATGAGCAGCAATGCCAGAGACCCAGATATTAGCATCGCTGTCCCAATTCCTTGGCAGCATCTTAACTCCCTCCAACTAATAAGTAGATTTGAAGCCTTGGTTGGGGGTTTAGAAAATAACATTCCCACTTCAGCGCTTACACTGCCTGCCCCTATTTTTGAACCCCGCCTACGACTATTATCCCATCAATGGCAGAACAGTCCCACCGACAAGTGGGTTATAGAGGTCATCACAACTGGCTATTCCATCCCTTTCCTATCCTTGCCTCCTACCCACCCATCCTCGCCGTCCCTCTTCAGGGACCCCTCTCATGAGCAACTGCTCTTCCAAGAAGTACATCATCTCCTTCTATTGGGAGCAGTGGAACTCATGCCTGAACGACACAGAAGGAAGAGATTTTATTACCATTATTTCTTAAAAGAAAACAGGAATGGTGACCGATCCTTGACCTCAGGTGGCTCAACAAATTTATCAAAAAGCAAAAGTTCAAAATGGTTACCCTCACCACCATAATCCCAGCACTGGAGCAAGGCAATTGGTTTTCAGCCCTCGACCTACAGGACACCTATTTTCATGTGACTATACATCTGCCCCACAGACGTTTCCTTCATTTTACCCTCAGCTCAATGCATTTTCAATACAGGGTGCTACCCTTTGGCCTATCCACTGCCTGCCGCATTTTTTCCAAGCTTCTAGCCATAGTCCACTGTCTACCTCAGGAAACAAGGGGTCATAATACTTCCTTACCTCGATGATTGTCTCCTCAAAGCCTCAACGCTCGACAAAGCACTTCGATTCACGCAGCTCACCGTCGCTTGCTTCCTATCACTTGGCCTATAAATAAATAAATAAACAAATCCACATTATCTCCTACCCAGCACTGTAGTTCATAAGAGCACACCTCGATTCCCATACGGGAATAGCATCTCTCCTGCCCAAGCGCTTCAACACCATAAAACTATTGGCCACAAAACTTCCCAACAGTCCTCAGGTCACTTCTCGAGACTG
Source organism: Chelonoidis abingdonii (assembly GCF_003597395.2). Taxonomy (NCBI): domain Eukaryota; kingdom Metazoa; phylum Chordata; order Testudines; family Testudinidae; genus Chelonoidis; species Chelonoidis abingdonii. The sequence continues at coordinate 25,543,411 of NC_133790.1, forward strand.
TCTACAACTATTAGGTCACATGGCCTCGTGCACTTTTGTGGTCAACTATACATGAGGTGGTTTCAAGCTTGGTTGGCCACGGTTTACAGACCGAATGTACACACTCTGAGCAAGCCTCTATCCATACCTTTCAGAGTCAAAGAATCTCTCCTATGGTGGACAGTTCCGTCCAACCTCTGCTCAGGAGTCACCTTTCTCCAGGATGCTTCATCTCTCATAATGACTACCGATGCATCCCTCACAGGGTGAGGAGAGCAAATGTCCGACCACACAGCCCAGGGGCTATGGACTTCAACCGAAACCTCCTTACACATAAATGTCCCAGAACTTTGAGCCATACACACGCCTGCCATCACTTCCTCCCATTAATCCAGAACCAACATGTACGGATAATGACAGACAACATCACCTGCATGTTCTATGTAAACAAGCAGGGAGGAGCTCGCTCTCACTCTTTCTTTGCACAGAAGCTATGAAGCTCTGGAATTGGTGCTTTGCGAACAACATCCAGATATCAGCTGCCTATCTTCCTGGAGCTATGAATTCCACCGCAGACAAATTAAGCAGACGCTTTCCCTGGGATCATGAATGGGAAATAAACGAGACAACCATCAACAACATATTCCACATTTGGGGCTACCCAACCATAGACCTTTTCGCAACTGCAAAAAACACAAAATGTCCCAAATTTTGCTCCAGAGCGGGACTGGGCAAACATTCCCTGGGAGATGCATTCATGATCCCATGGCACCAGGACTTACTATATGCATTTCCCCTGACACAGGCTCTCCACAGAGTTCTGACAAAGATATGAATAGATCGTGCCACAGTAATTCTGATTGCCCTGTCGTGGCCCAGATAACCATGGTTTCCATTCCTCACCAGAACGTCAATTCGCCCACCGATTTCATCGCCCCTCACTCCAAACCTCCTATCGCAGCAACACGGCTGATTTCTTCACCCCAATCTGTCCATGCTTCATCTCAAAGCTTGGTTCCTACATAGTTCTCCCAAATTAACTAGCATGCTCTGAGCAGGTTCAAAGAGTGCTCCTACATAGCAGAACACAATCTGCTTGCATCACTTATCTCTGAAATTGGAAGCAATTCACATAATGGTGCTCAACTAAACAACTTCCTCCTCCTTCTGCATCTCTTCCACTCTCACTTGACTACCTATTAGACCTTTAAGCAATCTGACCTTTCTTTCAGCTCCTTCAAAGTCCACTTAGCTGCTATTACAACTTTTCATGACAAGATCGACGATACCTCTGTTTTTGTTCATCTAATCACCAAGCGTTTTCTCAAAGGACTCCAATCCCTATACCCGGACATTAAACCTCCTACCCCTCCAAGGGACCTTCACTTAGTTTTATCCTGCTTAACTCAACAACCGTTTGAGCCCTTACCCACTTGCTCCCTCTTATACCTCTCTATGAAAACAGCATTCTTAGCGGCAATCACCTCAGCCAGACACGCAGGAGAAATAGCAGCTCTCATGGCAGACCCACCTTATACACTATTTTTTAAGGACATGGTTACCCTCCAAATACACCCCAAATTTCTTTCTAAAGTGCATTCATCATTTCACATCAATGAGCCAATACACCTACCAACCTTCTTTCCTAAACCGCATGCAAACTCTTTCAATCCACAATGCATACATTAGACGTATGCAGGGCTCTGTCCTTCTATTTGGATTGAACCAAGACTTTTAGGAACTCTTCTAGACTCTTTGTCTCCATCATGGAGCGCTCAAAAGGGACCCTATTTCTACCCAGAGACTTTCAAACTGGATTTCTGAGTGTTTCTGACTGTGCTATTAGGTAAAGAAAGTTACGCCTTCAGCCGGCTCAGAACTCACTCCACTAGATCTGTGGCTACCTCCATGGCTTTTCTACACAAAGTTCCCCTAGATGACATCTGTAAAGTGGTCACTTGGTCTTCTGAACACATAAGCACTATGCCTTTATTCAAGGCCCTCTTTCTGATATACGATTAGGCAGAGCTGTATTATCTAATGCCTTCCTACCAAATCCCAAGTCCCTACTTCCTTGAACTACACTGCTTTTCAGTCACCTGGAGTGGAGCACCCACAGGGACATCTCTCTCTCGAAGAGGAGGTTACTCACCCTGTGTTGTAACTGATGTTCTTAGAGATAAGTGTCCCTGTGGGTGCTTCACTACCCACCCTCCTCCCCTCCACTTCGGAGGTGGGGTAGCCTCTGTTGTAGCGAAGGAACTGAGGAGACCAGTCGCACGCATACTATTGGTACACTCAGAGCAAGGGGGGGAAGGCTCTGCGCATGTGTGGCCGGTACAAGTGCTGCTGTAAAAATCTCCGAGCGAAGGCGCAGGAATGTACTAACACCTGGAGTGGAGCACCCTTAGGGACACTCATCTCGAAGAACATCAGTTACTGCACAGGGTGAGTAACCTCCTCTTATTGGTGATGGTGCTGAAGCTGGTGTTGGAGTTGGTGGTAGGGGGCTGTGACTGGAGCTGATGGTGGAGGGTTGCAACCCTATGGCTATCAGGGTGATCCATCACGCTAACAGTCTGGTCAAGGAAACTGACCATTCTTTCCTCTCGCTTCCTGTCCAACTCCTCCTTTGCTTTTCTGGAACTGCTTTTCTGGAACTGAATCAGGAGGCTTCCCTGATTTCCCTTGGGCTTGTAGCAGGTCATCTTGGACCCTCTTCCTTTTTCCCAGGCTTGTTGAAGCTCGTATCTCCAGGTGTCAGAGATGGTGCAGATGAGGTGGAAGAGCCTGCCAATAAAATTAAATAGCATATTTTCCTCCCTGGTGATGGAGGAGTAAAAAATTCCTCCATTTCACATTCTGCATCAAGACAAGAACACAGTTTTGATACTTTTATCAACCTAGTATGTTTTTAATTTTATCTCTACATGCTGGTCTATTCCGAAGCTCCTTCCAGCAACATACCCAGACCAAAGACTTTACTATGGTAAGAATTTTAGATTTAATTCATTTTAAAAAAAATGGGAAGGAGGGAGAGATGAACCTACTTGTGGAGAAATTAGGGAAGTCAGATCAGGAACCTGTTACCAGTATTGGTTTCAACATTTAGTTCAGTCCAGGGAAGCCTTGGAGAACATTATTGTTCTGAAAATCCCAGTATGTAAGAAGGACCAAATTTTCCAGGCTATGACTGGAATTCCATCTGTTTGTGCAAAGCAGATTTGTGTCTAATTTCTCCTGCATGAAAAATTCTCAAGCATCACCTGCCAAGAATGGGAGAAAATGTGTGGGGAACATTAAGGATGATGAACTAATATTCAGAGGCTTGTTAACAGCAGAGCTCAGTTCCCCTAGCCTGGACAGAGTGCTGTGAATGGACAACCAAGAGGTCCCCAAGGGACTCTTCCACTTAATACAGCTCCTGGGATTTGTAATCCATACTGTCTGGGACAGTTCTTTAATGGTAGTAACACTATAATTCTAGATCTTTCTACCAGTGTGGGAGAATTACAAGCACAATGGTATACACTGGGAGATGCACTCATGCTTGCTAAGTCTCTCCTTTCAAAAATAAGTGCAAAGATAGTAAAACTAAACCACTAGTTGCATGTTCAATTCCACCCCTCCCCTTTGAATTAATCTTTGATTACACCTGGTGGGGGAGGGAAGGGGAGGAGAAGTCAAGGTAAAGTAGTGGCTTTCATTCTCAATTTAAACTAAATTCATTACATTGTATGTAATATATCATCCATAACTTTATTAGTTATAACCTAGAAATCTCTGCCACTTAAATTACATTTTTTCCCTGTGATAATTAAGGTGGGTACAGCTTAGCTGCATATCCCGTTCCTTCTTCTGTGCTGCTCCCTCTGTAAATTGTTTCTCAGGTCTATCTCCAAACAAGTCCTTTGAAAATTTATCCACAATGCTCAGTAGCCCATCAGGTCTCACAGCCTGATCCTTGGCTTCCAGTACTGTGGTCTGGTTCTGGGATTCCCCCCATCCACTTTCATCATGGACTCCTCCAGTGGCCTCTTCTTCCAGTCTAACATCAGTTGCTGTTCAGAAGAATGGTAGGACTGCAGGCTCCGTGCTTGGGGCATTGGCAATCACCCAGCTGAACTCCTCATAAAGAGGCTAGGTAGAAAGAGTTGACAGATCTGCTGCTGTCATCCTTAGCCTTGTGTGAAGAGTGTCTTTAAGTGTGTGATGTGCTTCCTGCTCCATCGTTATCAATCTCTACCAGCTTCTTTGAGATCGACTAATTTTAGCTACAGATTTTGGGTACTTCTCCTAAAATCATGCTCTTTGCTGTACTTGCACCACATCAGGCCAGCTAGCAGTAAGCTGGACGGTGGGCATCTTGTAATGCTGTTGGACAGAGCTGGACTGAGTTGTGAAGAAAATGCAGTAGGCTGCACAGAAATGAAGTTACATTGACTGAGGTACAGAAACTGGCAAGTAGCTTCTGGTGCAGAGGGGCAAGGTGGAAGTGAGTAACTAGAAGGGCCAGAACAAGTGCACCAGGAACTGTAGGATGGCATTGGAGGACTATTTAACGTGCTCAGCAACACACGCTTTAGCTGTCTCCATGCAGTAAAGGAGATGAGGTGTTTTGAGCTTTGCTTCTACAATGATGCTTCCCAGGATATCCAGGCTTGTGAGGCACCTTGCTACCACTTGCCCTTAGTATGAGGAAGCCTTGTCTGTCCCTTCCATGGGTCAGCTCCCCAACTCCATGGGCCATGGGCAGCACAAGCACTCCTCTCTAGGCTTTGCTGTTACTCTACTAGTTAGTGATAGGCATGCTCCAAGCCTCTCCATGGACTGTCCAGCCCCTTGTCCACTAGACACAGTATTCCTAGATTTGCTGCTTCCAAAGAGACAATATATACCCCTGCTTATCAGTTCCACCTCAGATCACCACTCCACTTAACCTGCACAACTTTGAAATGTTTATAGTGAAGCTTATTTAACAAAGCACAGAGACTCAAGTAATACTAACAGAAGTATTGGAAACAAACGGTTACTAGGGCTGTCAAGTGATTTAAAAAACCTAATTGCGATTAATCAAAATCGTTGATTAATCAATAATAGAATACCATTCATTTAAATGTTTTAAGATGTTTTCTACACTTTCAAATATATTGATTTCCGTTACAACACAATACAAAGTGTACAGTGCTCACTTAATATTTATTTTTGATTACAAGTATTTGCACTGTAAGAAAATAAAAGAAATAGTATTTTGCAATTCATCTAATACAAGTACTGTAATGCAATTTCTTTATCATGAAAGTTAAACTTACAAATATAGAATTATGTACAAAATAACTGCATTCAAAAATAAAACAATCTAAAAGTTTAGAGCCTGCAAGTCCACTCAGTCCTACTTGTTCAGCCAATCGCTCAGACAATCAAGTTTGTTTACATTTGCAGGAGGTAATGCTGCCCACTTCTTGTTTACAATGTCACCTGAAAGTGAGAGCAGGAGTCGCAAGATATTTACTTGCCAGTTGTGCTCAAGATTCATATGTCCTTTCATGCTTAAACCACCATTCCAAGGGACATGCATCCATGCTGATGATGGGTTCTACTCAATAACAATCCAAAGCAGTGTAGACCGATGCATGTTCATTTTAATTATCTGAGTCAGATGCCACCAGCAGAAGGTTGATTTTTTTCTCTTTTGGGGGTTCAGGTTCTGTAGTTTCCACATCGGAGTGTTGCTCTTTTAAGACTTCTGAAAGTATGCTCTACCCCCTGTCCCAATCAGATTTTGGAAGGTACTTGAGATTCTTAAATCTTGGGTGGAGTGCAGTAGCTGTCTTTAGAAATTTCACATTAATACCTTCTTTGCATTTTGTCAAATCTGCAGTGAAAGTGTTTTTAAAATGAACCACATGTGCTGGGTCATCATCTGAGACTGCTATAACATGAAATATATGGCAGAATGCGGGTAAAACAGAGCAGGGAGACAAAATTCTCCCACAAGGCGTTCAGTAACAAATTTAATTAACGCAGTTTTTTTTAATGAGCATCATCAGCATGAAAGCATGTCCTCTGGAATGGTGGCTGAAGCAAAAAGGGACAAATGAATATTTAGCATATCTGGCATATAAATACCTTGCCATTCCAGCTACAAAAGTAGGATCGTTGCCAACAGATTGAGATGAATGATTATTTCCCTCTATTCAGCACTTTTGAGACCACATCTGGAACACTACGTCCCGTTTTGGGCCTCCACTACAGAAAGGATGTGGAGAAATTGGAGATTGCCCTCCACTGGACTATGAAAATGATTAGGGGGCTGGGGTACATGACTTAAGAGGAGAGGCTGAGGGAACTGGGGTTATTTAGTCTGCAGCAGAGAAGAGTGAGGGAGGATTTGATAGCAACCTTCAACTACCTAAAAGGGAGTTCCAAAGAGGATGGAGCTCGGCTGTTCTCAATGGTGGCAGATGGCCGAACAAGGAGCAATGGTCTCAAGTTACAGTGGGGGAGGTCTACATTGGATATTAGGAAAAACTATTTCACTAGGAGGGTGGTGAAATCTCCATCCTTAAAGGTTTTAAATGGCTGGCTTGACAAAGCCCGTGCTGGGATGATTTGAGCAGGGAGTTGGACTAGATGACCTCCTGAGGTCTCTTCCAACCTGAATCTTCTATTATTCTACAAGGGCAGCATTATCTCCTGTAAATGTAAACAAACTAGTTTGTCTTAGCAATAGTCTGAAAAAGGAGGAGGACTGAGTAGACTTGTAAAACTTCAGAGCCTACATTGTTTTGTACACTTTTTTATTTCAATTACAACACAGAACACAATATATATGAAAATGTAGAAAAACATCCAAAATAGTTAATAAATTTGAATTGGTATTTTAATCACACTGTTAAAATAAAATTGTGATTAATTTTTTAATTGTGATTCATTTTTTAAGTTAATCTCAAGAGTTAACTGCGATTAATTGACAGCCCTAATGGTTACATATAAAATAAAATAATAATAATACACCTTCTAGAGCTAAGACTTAATTAACAAGATACCTTCATGTCCAACCAAGTATTGCTCACCCAAAACCCTTGCAGCACTTTACAGCCAGGCTCACTATGACTCTTCTTTCTGGAGACTTGCACACTGTCAGCTTGCCCCCTGAGTGAAGGACCCCATGTGTTTCCTTGCATCCCAAGATATACCAGAACAATCCTTTTTCTTTATTCAGAAACAGGAACCCCTGTGCTGTTTGTGTCATCTTCTAGATTTTGCAGTCCCATTTTGCCTGTGACTCAGTATGCAAATAGGCATACATTGTGAGGCATACAATACACAAACGACCACAGAGGTGGGAAGGCATCTGTTACCTCTTGCCTGAAAAGAATGTTTTTGAGATATGTCACCTCCTGATGATGTGCCATACTCCAAGACATTAAGAACATAATTTTTAGTATAGATATATAACTCCTTAAATATTATCTGTACATACATTTCAAAATGACGACGACCAGTGGGCTACTGGCTCTGATTAGAGACGTCACATGCCATTCTTTAATGAACTATTATGCAGATACCCAAGCCAAGGGATCCCTCTAAAACCCTATGTGCCCTCTGCTAGTTGGCATGAAGGGGTTCCTGGGTCACACCTACGCAACACATTTTACGACAAGGGAGCCTGGATTCCACATGGCCATGAGCATGTGCTGTACAGGTTTTATGTGTGGATGATAGGGGAGCTTGACAGAAACATTCATCATAACACATGGCAGACTTGCAATGTAGAATACCCTTAGTGGAAGCAGGATCAAGCCCATGTGTCTGTCAAGAAAGGAAACAGTCTCCCCCATCCTAGAAACTTAATTAGGTTGCTAGCCTAATATGCAGTGTCCTGCAATCTTTTATTTTAGTATTTCCTGTAGCAACTGTCACCATAAATTTGGAAATCACATTCTAAAACTTAGATGTTTTTAACCTGTGTGGTGAAACTAGTACTTTTACTATGTAGCCAATAGCAGATCTGAATAGAAACTGGAGGATATAACTAGTCAGTTTCACTAGTTTTTAGTTAATTTCATTTGCAGGTTCTCATACACTAATCTAGCACTGTACTGTTTGGCTTGAATATACTGAACTGTCTTAAAGTTTTTGATTTAATGGGAACATTTATATACATCTTAAATTCTGTAAAATCTTTTTTAAAAACTAAAAATTTCCAGTCTATCATCTTTGGGACTCATTAGATTTCTGTGTGTTTATGGTAGTAAATTGGGAAAGGGATTGCTTTGAAAAATGTAACATTGGAATATTTTTATAAATCTTTAATTTGAACAAAATATTTTTGTTTTAGTTTAAATATTTCTCTGAAGTTGCTGTGAACCCAAACAATTTGCTAGTCCACGAGAAGCAGAAAATGAAGCAGCCTAACTGGAAACAAATATGAAACAACTCAGTTTAGTTTTGTTGTCCAAGCTGAGTAAAATGTAAAAATAAATTGTATAAATGGTGAAAAATAAATTAGACTTTTTTTTTAAAGTTCTGGAATCCTAGATGAAATTATCAACTGGGGTAAAGTTTATTTAAAAGTGACTTGCAAAGAAAAAACAGCTTGCCCCCTTTTGTTGCTTTATAATATGTAAAGAAAATAGTAGGATTTCCTCCTCTGTTTTTACATTAGTAATTCAGGTCTGTTTTTTCTATAAGATACTATGGACAACTGGAAAACTCGTGAGTTTGACACAAACTATGCAAGTGACATTTATCTAAGTGAGAGGGAAGGTGATCTTTCTTCATACTGCAAACATGAGAATTTGTTTTTCATCACTGTAGTAATTAACTCAAATGTCTGAAAAACATTTAGGAGAAATGTCTTGGAAGATTCACTATCCTGCCCCTTCAACTAAGCGCTGAAAATACTCACAAATCATGAGACCTCCAAGGAGTTCTCCAGCAAAAGCAAGCAAGTTCAGACTTTTTCTGACATTTCTAAAGGTTTAAAAAAAGCAGCAGGAGGAGGAGGAGGAGGGAAAAAGGCCCTCTAACATCAATGAAGCAAGAGCACAAACCTATGTTTTTCTTTTGGAGGTTAGTCTTGAAATACAAGTTAGGTTTGTAACATCCCTTTAAATGTAATCTGAATTTATCTATAACCAATCAACATTTGAATGATATATTTTTTCTTTATTTTGTTCACCTTATTGTTGTCATTTCTGAAGTAATTTGGATTTGATTGAGCCTTTGTGAAATCAGATGTCAAGAGCATGTCTAATTTCTATGAATTCTCTAGCTTGTACAAAGGCATATATTGAGATGCAGAATCATAAAGTCTGTGGTATAACCATCATCTCTGCCTTGAAAGATACTGTATTTCAATTAGATCTTGGACATGCTCTTATATAAAATGTGGGCCTCTGACTGACAGTGTTCATTTTTCTGGGAATGACAATTTGCAAGGGGAAAGTGTTCATTTCAGTCTAGCCTTCTCAGCCTCTCTCTTCACTGAAAAATGAGTTGTATCTGACACTGGATGTCAAAGACAGTTTCTATTAGCATATACTCAATCCAGGTTAAATAGTTTAGGTGCAGGTATAAAGAACGACCAAGGTAAGATGAAGTAGTAGAGAGATGTCATAGTGCCAAACACAGCTACATTCCTAGTGTAAACACTGTGAAAAAGCCGAGGCTCTCATTTTCAGAAAATCAGATGTGTTGCAAAATGTTGGAGAATTGGCAGTCTAAGGCCAAATAAAACCAATAAAGCTAACTGAAATTTTCTTCAGAAAAAGTTTATATTTTAGCTCTGCTTTAGCCTTTATCCTCCTGCTGACCTGTGTTTCTGCCACACTTAAGACTGAAGAATAAGCAACACCTACCAGTGGAAACCAGAGCTGTGATATGCTCAGACATCCTTCTGGTGGCACAGACTTGATTATTACTATAAGCTTTGGATAAATTGTTCTGGACTGAAGCAATCTTGCCCATGATACCATGACTGTGTTTGGAATCTAATTTTCAAATTTGTCTGGAAGGGCAAGCAACTGGCTCTTTCCCAGAGTACTTATCTCTGCATGGTGAAGACCAGTGTGACAGAGCTGATCTCCAGAAGCCTGGAAACTCCATTCCACTCCTGAACTTGGGTCTGGTAATTGGAAGTGTAATATGCCGGCCTAAGGAATTAAAATATTCATAGATGTTGCTCTTATGAAAAAAAACCCACAAGATTATAGCAGGAAATATGATGCTATTGTTTATGCTTCTTGATCAGTGTTTAAAGCAAAGGAAGAAAACAGGGAATCAAACTCCCTGGGATAGACTGAGTTGAGGAAACAGGTTCCACCACATACCATCTAGGATGATTATGCATGCATAAATGTCAGTAAAGCTTGCATTTGATATCTGTAAATGGACCAGTTTTGGTTTAAACAATGCTACTGTTAGAAAAACAAGGGAACTTTCCTTTTGTTTGGTATTTAGAAGTGAGTGATTAGATTATAATGAACTCACTTGTCAATGAGGAACACAATGTGTAAATAATTGACCTCCTTGTAAAACCACAAATAAAGCACAACTCATAATGTGCTTTGAATTATCTGACTATGAACATAATATAAATCTGGTCACTGGCAAGTCGTCTATGGGCTGCTATATTTTCCAATTTAAAAACAAACTGAGTTTGGCAATGCAAAGAATTGCAACATATTTTATGACCAATAGCCATCATGAGGTGCCAGTAACAACTCCTCATAACTTGTGAATATTTAGCTACTCTGTTTAAATAACTACCAAAAACTCAGCACAAATAAATTCAAGGAAATAGATTTAACCTTTTGCTAGTTTAAATTTTTAATTTAATTGCTAAGAGGTGATCGAACTGATTGGAAAAATTGAATAAATTTTCTAGTCAAATACTTTCCTAAAGAGTTTATACTATTTTAGTTGAGACTCACGTTTATTTTTACATGGACAGGAAAATTTGAACATTGAGTTCTGGCTGTCTCCAGATTTTAGCCTGAGGCCTAACCCATGCTGAAAAGTCATGTTGACATAGCTACATTGGTCAGGGATGTGAAAAGTACACACTCCTGAATGCTGTAGCTATGCCAACCGAACACCTCCCGTAGATACAGTTATGTTGACAGATGAATGTTTCTGTTGATGTAGCTATCATTGCTCAGGGAGGTGGTACTCCTACACCGATAGGGAAGCCTCTTCCCTGAGTGTACGCTTCATCTACATTATGGGATTATGCTGCCTTAGCTACAGTGACCTAGCTGTGCCAGTAGAGTCTCTGTAGTGTAGACAGACACTCAGCACTAAATCAATAGTTTTCCTCCCACTGCTTTTGTATTTAAGTTAAATGAATTAGATGGATAGGTTTTACCACTGAATCAGCAAATTGCTCTTGTATATGGAACAACTTGTTCACAATAGAGTGGAGACTGGACACTAAGAGTGATTTGCTGTGGAATGATGCTTAGATAAATGTTTTGTGGCCTGTGGGTGGTGATGGACCAATTCATTATGCCCTATAGAAAGCTGTCCACTGTGCCCTTCCACTGAAATAAGGTATAATTTAATCTTTAAAGTAGATTTAGTAAGACATTTTTAGTGGAAGGGGGCTATTTATTTTCATGTGTGGTAAAGAGGGTTTAGGCAGCACAGTGTACAATTAAACTAGCATTTGACTTCTTGAAAACTGGTTTCATATAAGCATTTGTCATGCTAAAACTCATGGGAAATCAGGCATGATAAGCAATGTCTGCTTGAGAGGTCTAGAAGAGGAGTTCTGAGAGGTGAGCATGTGGTGCATTCGGTGAGCAGGAAATGGAAGAAGCTTGAACACCTGCCTATATTATATCTAACTCTACTCAACACAGTTCTTTTGAGCATCAAACTGTCACTTGAACCCAATTTAAAAATGCTTTAAGTAAGAAAATGTTAATAATTTTATATTGAAAGTGCTCAACATACTCCTGATTCAGGGATGGTTAGAGGTGCTGGAGCAACCCATCACATAATTTTGGCAGTTAGAGAGTGGGCCGTCCAAGTTTTAGGCTGCCCTTAGAGATCAGGGCAGCCTGCAACCATCATTAATTAGTTCTTGGGGTGGAGTGACAATTCTTACCTGGTTGGATCTGGGGCCTTTAGAGCCCCTGTATTCCACTCTGACCTTTTACCTACACTTAGTGTAGACATGGCAGTTCCAATTTTAATCTCTCTTGGCTGAGTGGAGGTAAATCCAAGGTTTGCTCCTAGGGTTTACCTCTACCAGTCACAGGTGTTAAAATTTTAACTTTCATATCTCTACTAGGATTTTAATACATACTAAAACCCACCTTTTCTTAATGTAGACATGGCTTCTCTGAGACAAGTTATATTGGACATGATAGTCCAGTTATTGTCTATTCTTTTGAAGTTGTCATATAGTGCATTGGTTAGAATGTGTCGCCAATGGCCCCTATGGATAGAATGTCAGTAATTCTTGCAGTGATGTCCCTGTGGGTGCTCCATGTTAGGTGTTTGTGCACCCCTATGCTTGTAATCAGCACAGTGGTAAACCGGTAGCAGTGTCCGTTTGGGTCGCACATGCGCAGTCCCCATCTTGAGCTGCTTCAGGCAGTTAACTGGCGCTGTGAGACCAACCCTCACTTTCCCCCAGTTCCTTCTCTACCGCTTTTGGCTTCAAGTTGGAGCACTTAGCAGCAGCTTGCTACTTAGTTCTTTTAGCCCAGAGGTAGGCAACCTATGGTACACGTGCCAAAGGCGGCACATGAGCTGATTTTCAGTGGCACTCACACTGCCTGGGTCCTGGCCACCAGTCCAGGGGGCTCTGCATTTTAATTTAATTTTAAATGAAGCTTCTTAAACATTTTTAAAACCTTATTTACTTTGCATACAACCATAGTTTAGTTAGACTAAACTTAGACTTAGAAAGAGACTTTCTAAAAATGTTAAAATGTATTACAGGCACATGAAACCTTAAATTAGAGTGAATAAATGAAGACTCGGCACACCATTTCTGAAAGGTTGCCAACCTCTGTTTTAGCCTATTTACTACCATTATTTAGTTAGGATAGTATGCTGATTAGTTTCTCTTTGTCCCTGTAGCTTTTTATTTAAAAAAAAAAAGATTTTTTTTTATTATTCTCCTTATTAGAAGCTAGGTTTCAGTTGAACCTTTAGGATAGTCAGCCTCTCTGGGGTCAAAATCCTTCCATGATGGGAATGCTCAGTTCCCTGGGTTTTAAATATTGCCTCACCTGCAGGCTCTCCGTACCAGTTTTGGTGGACATGCTCAGTGTGTTTGCTGCCTAGACGAAACATACATAACACAGAAGTGTCCTCATTGCCACAAGTTAACTGCCCGAACAAGAGAGGCTAGAGACTTGCAACTAAAACTCCTCTCAGACTGGTGTCTGAGCTTGAAGCCTGGACCCACCTGAACAAGCCTAGCCAACGATGGCTTCTGACAAGGGTCCCTGCTCCACCACCTAGGCTTCTGATCAATCCACTAAAAAAAAAGCGTCCAAAAAGCATGCAGCTACATCCCCAATGCAGGAATTGGCCAAGAAGTGCTGTTCTGCAAATGGGCAAACAGCATTGTCATCAACCACACTGGCAGTGCCTGGAACCAAGATAGCGGGACCTTCTTGCACTGCTGGTACCACGAGAGCTAAGGACTCTAAAAGAGCCAGCTCGGACATAGGCACTAAGGGGAAATCGAAACCCCATGCTTCAGCACCAACACAGCCAAAGCCATGATCAACACACAGTGGTGCTGCACTGGTGCAGACTGTAGCTCTCCCCCGTTCCCCCATGCATGCTCGGTGTACACACTGGCACAGCTATGGTGCCACCATATACATCGCGGCTCTGGTACCGACAATCATGCAGCCTCCAGTGAAGATCATGAAAGATACTGCAGCAGTTTCTAGGCGCAAAGATCTCTTAGTCAGATCTAGGCGTGACTCTCCCATTCTCAGCACAGACGTGAGCCCGGCATGTTTGGCATTGAGTCTCCCTGTGACTCCATCGCGCTTCGCTCCACCCTTTTTGAGTGATGATGAGGACCAGGAAGGACAAATAGATTCTCCTCCACAATCTCCTGCCCACTAAGAGCCGTCCAAATTGGGACCCCCTCAGGGGGCATATTATACTGATCCTAGACATCCACAGTGGTACAGCCAACCCTGGGGGCCACCTATGACCCTTCCACCCCAATAGGCATACTGGAACCTGTGGGCGACATACCTCACACAACAGGGACTGCCCACCACATCTAGGTTAAGCACAGTGCAATCATCTGCACCTTTGGTACTTGGACCTTTGGAACCTACGAGGGAAGGAGATGAAGAGGAGGAAGAACCCTCAGACTAGGAAGGCGCACCACCTGTCATCATCCTCCCCAGATGACAGTCATGTCTCCACCCCCTAATATGGGGGATGATTTCAAACAATTTCAGGGCCTATTTAAAAGGGTGGCTAGCTCTTCGGACATCTGTCTGGAAGAGGTCCGGATGACGCAGCACAAACTAGTGGACATTTTGAATACCTCCTCTTCTTCAAATATTGCTTTTCCTGTAAATGATGTGATAATGGAACCTTATCAAGATCATTTGGCAGGCCCCTGCAACTGCTGCTCCAACCTGCAAGAGGTCTGACAAAAAATATTATGTGACCGCGAAGAGCACACAGTTCCTCTTCTCTCATCTGGTGCCCAATTCACTGATGGTTAATGCAGTCCATGAATATGGCAGACAACAACAGCCCAAGAACACACCTTATTGAAAGGCTCCATCTTTTTGGCTGCAAGGCTTATTCTTTGACTACACTACATCTCTGGATAGCCAATTATGAGGCCTTTCTGGCAAAGTATGATTATAATAACTACACAAAGTTTTCTGAATTTGACTTCATTTCTAAAGATAAACAAAGAACAACTTACAGCACTTGTATCAGAGGAACAACTCATCTCTAGAACAGCCCTCCAAGCTGCACTGGACTTTGTGGACAGAGCTTCAAGATCAGTGGCAACCCCATTGGTGATAGGAAGGGCCTCAGGGCTCCATCCCTCCGGCTTCCCTAGGGAAGTGCAATCCATGGTTGAAGACTTACCATTCGAGGGGCTCAAACTCTTTGCCACAAAGGCTGACAACTCTCTCCATATGCTCAAAGATTCACAGGTGACACTGATCTCTAGGGACTTATACACCTAGACCCAAGAAAAGACAGAGGAGTTACTATGCCCCTCAACACTACTACCACACTCCATATTCACAACAATGGCAGTATGAGTCACAGGGTTGCAAACAGAGGCCATCAAGGAGATGACAGCCTACACCTCCAGCAGTTGCATCGCAGCCATTGACATCTAGGCAACAAATGTGAAACCTTTGTAGAGGGCCCAAGAACCCCATGTGTTAGAGACATCATCTCTTGCCAGACCATTCAGAGATCTCCTAGTTCCATTTTATCCAATTGAAAAACCATCACATCCGACAGATGAGTGCTAGAAATCATACAAACTGGTTACTCCATCCTCTTTCTTTATAAACCCGCTCCCCACCCATCCCATCACTCTTCAGGAGCCCTTCTCACGAGCATCTACTACATCAGGAGGTAATCCACTTCATATGTCTAGGAGCAGTAGAACTCGTTCCAACAAAACACAGAGGGAGGGGATTTTATTCCCACTCTTTTCTCACAAAGAAAAAGTCAAGCAGGTGGAGACCCATACTCTATATACAGCGACTCAAGTTTGTGAAGAGACAACGATTCAGTATGGTCACACTAGGCCACATAATCCTAGCACCAGAAAGAGCTGATTCGTTCTCAGCCCTCACCCTCCAGGATATGTATTTTCATATAATGATCCATCCCTTCCATCAGCGGTTTCTCGGATTTACTATTGGACAGGAACCTTTCCAATACAAGTTTCTTCCTTTTGGCCTATCCACTGCCCCTGGAGTTTTTTCAAAGTTAATAGCAGTGTTTGCAGGCTACCTCTGCAGAAATGGAATCATGATATTCCCGTACTTGGACGACTGCCTGCTGAAAGCACCAACACTGAAAGCAGCGTTACAAGCCAACAAGCAGATGGTGACCCTCTTTATGAGATTAGGTCTCCAAATAAATATACAAAAATCTATTCTAACACCATCTGAACTCATGCCTACATGCTCACTATTACACCTTTCCATGAAGGTGGCATTTCTAGTGGCCATTATCTGTCAGATGTGTAGGAGAGTTGGGTGATCTCATGGCAGACACCCCCCCACCCCGTGCAATCTTTTTTAAAGATAAAGTATCCCTGAGACCACACCACAAGTTTTTATCTAAAGTCATCTCAGCCTTTCACCGCAATCAACCCGTTTACTTACCAATGTTCTACCCCAAGCCCCATGAGGATAGACGACAGTCCCCACTTCATACTCTTCATGTACGGAGAGCAATGGCCTTTTACATAGATGGAACAAGACCATTTCGTAAATCACCCAAACTGTTCGTCTCCATCACTGAATGCTCCAAGAGAATGCCATATCCAAACAGAGGCTTTCAAAGTGGCTCTCCGATGGCATAAATCTATGCTACCATCAGTGTGCTTGACAACCCCCTACACGGATTTGCACACACTCTACCAGAGCCCTATCGACCTCCATCGCTTTTACGCAGCATTATGCATTAGAGCAACAGGCAACATGTGATACCTCTTTCAAACTCTCTACTGTCTTCTGTCACGACTTCAATGCCAAAGCCGCTTCCTTCCACCAAAGGGCACTGGTCTGAAGTCACCTGAAGTGGAGCACCCATAGGGACTGCACTCGAAGAAGAGAAAGTTACTCACTTGGTGCAGTAACGGAGGTTCTTCAAGATGTGTCCCCCTGTGGGTGTTCCACAACCCTCCCTCTAACTCTTCTCTGCAGTAGAGAAGGAACGGGGTTTAGGGTTGGTCGCACAGCGCCAGTTAACTGTCTGACGCGGCACAAGATGGGAACCATGCATGTGTAACCTCACCGGGCACTGCTACCAGAAATCTCTGATTATGAGTACAGGGGCGCATGAACACCTAAAATGGAGCACCCACAGGGATGCAAATCTCGAAGAACATACATTACTGCACAAGGTGAGTAACTTTCTCATCTGTGCAGGTGAACATGTCACCTTCTAATAAATGCAACCTACAAAAGCAGCAAAGAATCCTGTGGCACCTTACAGACTAACAGACGTTTTGAAGCATGAGCTTTCATGGGTGAATACCCACTTCGTCACATGCCACATTGTCGTAGCTTCCTACTCAGATTTGAACCTTAGCGTTCATAAACTGAGAAGCTAGCATGAACCCTCTAAGCTTAATTACCAGCTTAGATCTTATAGCGCTGCCACCAGCCAAAAATTTCCAGTGTTTGGCTCACTCTGGTCTCCCCAAAACCTTCCCTGGGGGGACCCCAAGACTCAGAAGCCTGAGTTCTCACACCAAGGAAAACAACCTCCTCCCCTTATCTCCTCTTATCTCATCCCCAGCTCCCCCTCTCTGGGTTATCCTGGCGATACTGTACTAAACTCCTTGATGCAAAACAAAGAGGCAATTTACCTTCCCCCCCTTCTTCCCTGAGGCTATGCAGATTCAAACCTAGTCAAGCTAACACAAAGAGATTTCCCCCCTCCTTCGTTCCTTAGCCTTAATCAGAGAAAAACTCAAACTGGTTTTAAAAAGAAAGCTTTATATAAAAAAAGAAGAAAAAAGACAAAAATTATTCTCTGTATCAAAGTGACAATATGCAGGATCAATTGCTAAAAGAAAAATGAATAACAACTTATTCAAAAAGAGATACAATTTAAACATTCCAGCAACTACACACATGTAAATACAACAAAAAACAATAACAGCCTGTTGTTTTCTACCTTGTACTTACAACTTTGAAACTGAAGATTAGAAGCTTGAAGATAGAAAGACCCCTCTCATAGCTGAGAGCCAGAAAAAAAAAAAACAGACCCAAACATTCCGTCCCTGAGCTTTAAAAAAAATCCGGTTTCCTGATTGGTCCTCTGGTCAGGTATTTGGTTCCCTTTGTTAACCCTTACAGGTGAAAGAAACATTAACCCTTAGCTATCTATTTATGACACACATGCATCTGACGAAGTGGGTATTTCACCCACGAAAGCTCATGCTCCAAATGTCTGTTAGTCTATAAGGTGCCACAGGATTCTTTGCTGCTTTTACAGATCCAGACTAACACGGTTACCCCTCTGATACTTGCAACCTACAGAAGATGCAAGCCGTAATATTGTATATGACATTCTATATTGAAAATGTATACAATATCCACATTATATAACACAATATTAAAATGCATACACTTGGACTGAGATTGAGATGGAAATAGGAGACTGTTGAAAGCAGGGCCGCCCAGAGAGGGGGTAAGTGGGGCAATTTGCACCAGTCCCCAGGCCCCACAGGGGCCCCCAAGAGAGTTTTTCAGGGACCCTGGAGCGGGTTCCTTCACTTGTTCCGGAGACCCCAGAAAACTCTTGTGGGGCCCAGGCCCCCGGAGCTCCTTCTGTGCCGGGTCTTCGGCAGAGGGGGTCCCTCCGCTCCAGGACGGAAGAACCCCCCACCGCCTAAGCAGGGCCCACCACCGAAGCACGACCCACTGCCGAAGAGCTGAGTCTTCAGTAATTCAGCCATGGGGGGGACCCCGCCGCGAGTCTTCGGGGTACTTTGGCAGCGGGTCTTGGAGCGGAAGGACCCCTCCACCGCCAAATTACTGCTGAAGCAGGGGCCTTCCGCTGCTGAAGACCCCAGGCCCCCTGAATCCTCTGAGCGGCCCTGGTTGAAAGTGTCTGGGTAAGGATAAAAGGGGTAAAAAAATTAGGGTGATGTGATAGTAGGGGTCTACTACAGACCACTTAACCAGGAAGAAGAGGAGGTGGATGAGGCTTTTTTTAAACAGCTAACAAAATTATCCAAAGCACAGGACGTGGTGGGGATGGGGGACTTGAACTACCCAGACATCTGTTGGGAAAATAACACAGCAGGGCACAGATTATCCAATAAGTTCTTGGAATGTATTAGAGACCATTTTTTATTTCAGAAGGTGGAGACAGCTACCAGGGGAGAGGTTGTTCTAAATTTGATTTTGACAAATAGGAAGGTACTGGTTGAGAATTGGAAAGCGGAAGGCAGCTTGGGAGAAAGTGATCATGAAATGGTAGTTAATGACTTTAAGGAATGGTAGGAGGGAGAACAGCAAAATAAAGACAATGGATTTCAAGAAAGCAGATTTTAGCAAACTCAGGGAGCTGATAGGTAAGATCCCCTAGGAAACAAGTCTAAGGGGAAAAACAACTGAAGATGGTTGGGAGTTTTTCAGAGACATTATTAAGGGCACAAGAGGAAACTATCCAACTACATAGGGAAGATAGGAAGTATGGGAAGAGACCACCCTGGCTTAACCAGGAGATCTTTAATGATCTTAAAATATATAATAGATAGATATATTCCTACAAAAAGTGGAAATTTATAAAGGATGAATATAAACAAATAACACATGTATGTAGGGACAAAACTAGAAAGGCCAAGGCACAAAATGAGATCAAACTAGCTAGATCCATAAAGGGTAACAAGAAAACATTCTACATATATTAGAAACAAGAGGAAGACCAAGGACAGGGTAGGCCTGTTACTCAATGAAGTGGGAAAAATAACAGAAAATCTGGAAATGGCAGAGGTGCTTAATGACTTCTTTGTTTCGGTTTTCACAAAAGTTGGTGGTGATTGGACGTCTAACATAGTGAATGCCAATGAAAGTGAGGTAGGATCAGAAGAGGATAAAATAGGGAAAGAACAAATGAAAAATTACTTGGACAAATTAGATGTCTTCAAGTCACTAGGGCCTGATGAAATGCATCCTAGAATACTCAAGGAGCTGACTGAGGAGATATCTGAGCCATTAGCGATGATCTTTGAGAAGTCACGGAAGACGGAAGAGATTCCAGAAGACTGGAAAAGGGCAAATATAGTGCTCATCTATAAAAGGGGAAATAAGGACAACCCAAGGAATTACAGATCAGTCAGCTTAACTTCTGTACCCAGAAAGATAATGGAGCAAATAATTAAGCAATTAATTTGCAAACATCTAGAAGATAATAAGGTGATAAGTAACAGTCAGAAGGGATCTGTCAAAAACAAATCATGTCAAACCAACCATCGCGATCACTGGAGACTTTTAAGAGCAGGTTACACAAACACCTGTCAGGAATAATCTAGATAATTAGTCGTGCCATGAATGCAGGGGATTGGACTAGATGACCTCTCGCAGTCCCTTCCAGTTCTATGATTATTACTCTTAGTGGAGATTGTCCTTTGTTGCTGGAGATCAAAAGTCTAAGTTCCATCCCAAGTATTGCATGTGTGCAGTTTAGATAGTGGCTGTGTGGCCTGTATGTGCCTATGGATTTGTTACACAAGTTTTCTTCCAAACGAACATTCTTGACATTCGCTCAATACTTCTCTGTTAGTGTTATAAGATAGATACTAATCATTACAACTAATTAAAAGAGTAAATTTGCTTAAAAAAAAAGGAAGTGTGATGTAGGAAGCTTCCATCTTGACACTTTGATATGAAGCAAGACTGAAAAAAATCTGCTTTCCTACTGAAAAACAGATCATTTAAAATTGGGGTACATTCAATACTTTTAAGTTGTAATGTGGGTTGTTAAGTCAATGTATATTAATCACACATCTGAAACACTACCACTACCACTCCTGATACCTTCTGGTAGCCAATGAGAAATCCAATTAGTGTAGTCCTATTCTGCCTGGACAAATCAGGCTTCTATGGTTCAGTATTAAAGGGTCATTGTGAACTTGAGCAAGGCTTATACAGTGAAAAAATATTTAAGTTGAAACATTAACTATTCACATATGGCTATTTACGCTGCTTGTTTTTTTTGTTTTGTTTTTGTTTTTACCCTAGGGCCTGAATTCCCTTGCCATCAGTTGTTTATAATCAGTTTCACTTTCAGGTATACTCAAGTTCAATGGAATGTTTTGTGTAAACAATACAGAAATGTTTGCTATAAAATTTTTTCAACAGAACAAACCCAAACATGCAACAGTGGGCCTGGATAATAAGAATTCCTGTTTAAAAATATAGTAAAAAATGGCATTTGGTAGATTGGACAGTTCTCATTTTAGCGAATGTAGATACTCAGCATAGCTTATATTTCTAAAATAATTTTGGAGTTTCTTTATATATGCACATCATGTGACAAATATTTATTTCTCTCTATATATGAAAATTTCCTTCACATTACAGGGTTAAAGGGGAAGAGCAATGCACCTTGCCCTCTCAACTACTTCATACAGCGTCAGAGACCCTCCTAACCCAGCAAATTCTATATGTGAAATTTTTGTGTGGGCAGGGGCCCTGTAGCCATTCACTCTTAAAAAGATGCTACCTCTGTCTACAACACTCAGTATATCACAGACCATGAATTTGGACTGTTTCAGCTATTATAAGCCCTCTGTGTAAAAGACTTAAGTGTGAAAATATTAATTGTAGGCAAAAAGGTGAAATGTGTATGGCACATGGACTGATTGTGCTAAAAGATATTATCCCCATTTTATGGATGAAGATGATGAGGTTCAGGAATGCTGTTTACCGCCTGCTTCCCCCTGAGTAGGTGTGAAGGGGAAGGACTAGAGTGCAGGTGACCTATGTCTGCCTATAGCTATTAGTTCTAGAAGCAGAGCTCTAATGTGTGTACCCCCTGCTATGCTAACTAAGGACAAGAGGGTGAGAGAAGGGCTTGAAGACCTGTTGGGACAAGAGGGCCCCCGCACTGCTCTCGCATGCTTGCCTAGTCTCTGCACTCACTTTGCTTTGCAGCTCTGGGACTCATTCTCAAGCTCTAGGTGAAGTACTGAATGTCCTTGGCCCTGCTCTTCTATAGGAGGTGGGTGTGGAACCACCTGCTGCATGTGAACCGGACCCTCAGGTGCTGGGAGCCCACCCAGTGCAGCAGAAGCCGCCTTATTCCTTGCTCTATAGCGCCCCTAGTGGAACGTCTCGGAGGCAGCGGGGGGGGTGAGACGAAGGAGGGAGTTGAGCGTTGGCTTTCCTCCTCCGCTCAGAACGGCTCACGTGGTACGGCGGCGGCCAATGGCGAGGCGAGCTGTGCCTGGCGGCCGCCATTGCTGTCAGAGTGGAGAGGCAGAGGCGAGTGTGTGAGGAGGAGCTGGCGAGCGGGGCCGCCGGGCGGGTAGGGCCAAGCCGAGGGCGGCGAGGACGGGCAGGGACAGCGCGCGCTCTCTGGCCCGTGGCTGCTGCCGGTCGCCTCCAGCAGCGGGAGCCCCGCGCGGAGCGTAAACAAGGCGGTGGCGGCGGCAGCAGGAAAACACCATCCACCCACCGCCAGCGGCGGCAGCAGCGAGGGGCGGCCGGGCGGGGAGGGGAGGAGACACGGCCGCAGCCGGGACAGCGCCCCCCGTCAGCGCCCGCCGCCACTGCCTGGGGCCCGGACCAGGCCCCCCCGCTTGAGCTGTGTCCTGCAGGGGCCGCAGCTGGAGCGTAAACAAGGCGGTGGCGGCGGCAGCAGGAGAACACTATGGTCAGTAGAGAGATGAGGTAGAGAATTATACAGACAGACCGCCGGCCCGGAGCGCGGCCGGAGCCCCTTGGCGGCGGGCCTCGGGCCGGTGCGCGCGGCTCGTTGTGGATTATTTGGCAGGGGGCGGATAGGTGGATCGAGGCCCCGGTCTGTGGAGCGCCCCCTGCCGGTCGCTGCCCCTTCCTCGGGCTGGTGTTTGTGCTGGGGACACAGCGAGGGCAGGACTGCGGCGGCTGCCCCGGTGACAGGCGGAGCGGGCAGCACCAGGGAGCCCCGGGCGCTTCTTCCTTCCTGCTGGGCCCGTCTCCTCAGACATGCCCCGCTCTGGTGGCCGGGCTCGCCGAGGATCATGACTGCAGCGGCGAACTGGGTGGCGAACGGGGCCAGCCTGGAGGACTGTCACTCCAACCTCTTCTCGCTGGTGAGTACCCGGAGCGGGGTGTGAGCGCGAAGGCCGCAGCCCAGCTAGTCGGGGCTCACACAGGGACCTTGCGGCTCCTTCGAGCAGCGGCGCAGCAACTTTGTCGATTCGGCGTAGCTGCCAGGGGCTTTATAGCCTGGGCCCGTGGGGCTGCTCCCTCCCGCTGGGCCCGTGGGGCTGCTCCCCCGCTAGCCCCTCCCCCCCGGCTCAGCTCCGTGTTTGTTTTGCTCTTTAACATCGTTTGTTGCAAGCGTGCTTTCCCCACACAGCTGCATTGATCTGAATGCGAGATGTCAAGGCAACGGATTGGGTGTCCTCTGCCTGTGTTGCCTGCATGTGTGACCATCTCCTGTGGTAAACAGTCTGCTCTCCCCGCCCTGCCTGCTTTGGCACTTCGTGCCCTTGTGCTTTGTGCCTCTTCAACTGCGTGTGATTCCCCCCCGCCCCCCTTTCATAATGACAAACGCCATTTCAGCAGCAAACAGTTCATGCAGTGTGATTATCTGTAGGACTTGCACTCCGGGCTCTTGTGTCTGAACGTCAGCTGTCTTTATGGTTTTACAGCCGTGCCCACGCTGCACCGATGGGAAGGGACGGGACTTTTTTTGGCCTTGCAAGAAAAGCATTAACTGAAAATGCAACATGCTGGGTGGCTTGATAACATAGATGCTATCTTCCCATCTCACTGGTAGCTGCAACTTTCACTTTGTACTTAGATTGCATAGTTTAATCTTACAACAGTTATTGTATCAATTGTTCATATTGAACAGTTGAAATTAACTGCAGATTTTAAATCTTAATTAAAATGAATGGAAAGAAAAATTACTTGCTGTTTGTATTAGTGACATTTTATTTGAAAATGCGTTTTTGCTTTACTGTACACTACAGCTGCAGGGACGTTAGTGGAATGAAGGGGAGAACTCTTGGGTCCCCAATAGCTACTCCGGGGCGGGAGGGGTAGAGCATAGGACTGTTTATTTGTGAAATAGTAACTCATAAGATTAAGGTGGGAAGCAACTGGGTATATAGGCTGTATGCCAGGTGGTGTGGGAGAGGAAATAAAAAACAAACACCCCCCCAAAGAAAAATAGAGTTCAGGTTTACTTTTCTCAAGGGTTGGGAAAAAAATGTGAATTGTTCAGTAAGGAAATGAAAAAAAAACACTGGTTATAAAATATGGTTAACTCAGAATCAAGTGATGCATATTGTTAGTCTCTTTACATAATATTTTTTTCTTTAATTACTGTTAACCTCAGTCTTTCTCCCATGCACAGCTCTCAATACCTTCCTTTGGATTATTTATTCCTGACATTTTGTGCCTTGTCTTTAATGAGAATATAATTCTTTGTGGGCAGAGGCTTTATTTTGCCCTGTGTTTGTACTGTGGGATCGTGATCCTTCTGACAAGAGGCTTTTGGTGTCTGTTATAATAAATACCATCTTTTTTGGCTTTTTATTGACTTGTAACCACTTTCAAAGCTATGTAACATTATTTAAACTTGCATTTATGCTAATATTGGCAATGCCTTTATATCCCTAGTGTGTGCCTGCAGATATACTAATGGTAAAAAGTGATTTGTGTACACAAGTCTTGCATACTAAGAAAAGCTAACCAGTGAATACAAGAGCATCAATTGTATCAGGAAAGATTGTCACCAGTAAATTAAAGAACAGGTAATATTAGTTTAAAAAAAAACAACCCAGCAAACCCCCCCTCCCCCCAAAACAAACAAACAAAAAACAACCCACAACTTTGTTCACCTCTTTTGGTTAGGAAATTGATTAATACGTTTTTGGAGGTATACTGGTATATTTGTCATCCCATTGTCAGTCCATCACAGGTAAAATAATTCTTTGTATATGGTAACGTGAATTACAAAAGCTTTTATTTTCAGATTTTTTTTCCCTTCAGAGCTTATACTAAGAAACTTCTATAGAGCAGTAAGTTTTTTTTTTTTTAATTGTATGCGTGGTGTCAGTGAAATAAAAATACAGACCATTATGAAATTTGCTTTTAAAAGTGCTCTTGCGTTCACACTGATGTATAAAAGCCTCTATAGAATCAGAATGTGATAAGGTTATACCACTTTAAATTTGGGCTTTTAAAACCATCTTATCAGTTTCCCAAACATTTTTTCTGTAGTATCAAATAACATATAAACAGCTGTTTGCAGATATGTTTTATTTAACACACATAGTTTGCAAGGCTTAACTTGGCTTAAAATTTGTAGGTGTGGGCAGTACCTTACTGTTTTTAAATGGGTCATTTAACCAAGCTTTAGACTTTAAACATGTTGTAACGGGATCAGAGGACAGCTGTGTTGTAATTGTTTTGTGTTTTGCCTAGCACAATGGGGCCCCAACACGGTTTGCCTCTAGGTATTACCAGAGCGCACGTGTGTGTGCATTTCTTAACTTAGTGGTATTTTTTCTTTTTGTAATATGCCTCATCCTGCAAACCCATACACATGTGAGTAATTATTGGAGATATTCACAAAGTAAGGTGTTGCAAGGTATAGGCTTTAAATAGTAACTTTATAAGTGACAGTAGCTTTTTATATAGCATACCGTTCAGTATAATCAGCAAACTCACATATAAATGTAATGTTCCATTTTTTCATTGTATTACTAATTATTAGAACTTTATTGATAAATATAGCATTAAAAAGTATCGACAAAGAAAATATTAAAAATGTGTGGCCAAAGGCACTGACATTTTACCCTCAAACTGTTAAATTTGTGAAAATTTATGAAGTATTAAAACTACAGTAGACCAGATCATAAACAACAGGAGCTCTTGCTGATAGATAATCTTCTGAATATAAGAGAACAAAATATACAGAATTGTTGTGTATTGATTTGGTTCTTGTGAAGCAGTGTAGTTCTTAAGAACAAGACTTGTGCAATATTAATTTAAGACAACTCAGTTATTAGAGAAAGTGTAATCTAGCTGTACCATGTTCATTTTTACCTCAGTCTTGCATTAATCTTTGATTTAAACAGAACATGGAATTCTTGATGGAATAATTACAGAAGCTTTACAATATTCAAAAAACCTTCAGCTTTTTAAAAACAAACGAACAAACAAAAGCCAGCATTAGTTGACTTAGTGTTTTTTGTTATTGAACTTTTGTTTATCCCATATAGATTATTTTTAATGAGATTAGTAGGCATGATTTGCTTTGAATCTTTGTACTTGAAATCATTGTTTTTTAAATAGTGATTTTCTAATAGTTGGTAGTTTTGCATAATAAGCTCAAGGATGGAACATAATGTTTTTCCTATGTAGTGATGCTGTAGAAATGACATTTCATTTGAGATCACTGAAATAGGAGATTGTAATATTTATCTTGAATTACACTTTTTTTTAATCTTGTTACAGAATGTTTATCCAGAGCTTGATGATGATCTCGAATATACCATAGTTAATGTTGCATGAAACATGTTTTCCATAATCGTGGTATGAAGGGGGTGTGTATGTGTGTGTAATGCTATATACGCACACACACATAATCATATCATTGCTGAACCAAAGCAGAAATTCACAATTCCATAATGTTAGCGTTCGTGTTGCCTATCAAGTGAAAAACAAAACAAAACACCCCACAAAGCCCACCATTTTTGTGTGTTTTTCCTGAGAACGTAGTAGCTCTGCTCCCAATGTAGGCAGATTTTACATCTCCCAGTGTAGGCAGATATTACAATACAAATAACACTTTTTATACATTTGTCTTCAGAATGCTGATTAAAATTTGGATTTTTTTCAGTATTTACAGTATAAGCTGTCCTGTGTGAAAATAGTTTCACTTACTAAAACATGTTTTTGTTTAGAATCCTCTTGTTTATAGCACATGGTGTTAGATTTTATTTATTTTATTAATAACAGTGCCACACAGTGACTGCACTATTTGACTCTTGCAAGGAAACATGTTTATGTACGTAATATATCTACGTGGAATAATGTATGATTTAGTATGTTATAGCTAGTGAATACTTTTTTGAAAGAGAAAATACTATACAGTATACCAAAATGCTACAAATGTGGGCTCAGTTCTGCAGCACTTCCTCACATGACTAATCCTTACTCATGAAAATAGTCTTTGAAGTTAATTGACTGTGAAAATGACTAAAGATTACTTATGTGGGAGTAAGAATTTTTAGGATCTAGTCTGTATCTGACTAAAATATAATAGTTATTGATGTTCTTTTAACATAAAATATCTTTTGTGGATAAACAGCCCCCCTCCTCCCCAAGATATAGGTCTTGTTTACTAGTGAAATGAAGTAGTAAGTTATTTTAGGTTTATAAAGTTCACCTTTCTTAACATCATGCCACAAGTAGCAAAATAATTTAATCATTTGAAAACAAAAAATAACTT
Source organism: Chelonoidis abingdonii (assembly GCF_003597395.2). NCBI lineage: Eukaryota > Metazoa > Chordata > Testudines > Testudinidae > Chelonoidis > Chelonoidis abingdonii. The sequence goes on from NC_133790.1 coordinate 25,570,795, forward strand.
TATGCAGCATCTCATGTGATTCAGAGATGAACAAAAAAAGACTGTCCCTTACCCCATTTCCTTTACACTTCTTTTTTTGTTTTTCTCTCCCTTCTCCTATGATTGTGATATAAAGGGTGAGTCTTTTACTGAGCCCTGAAGTCTAGTAAGGTATGGCTTTGTTGGTCTAGTATGAGAAGCAAGATTCAGAGTTTAGGAAACTTCAGCTAGCAGCAAGGAGTTTGCCTAAGTGCTTCTGCTATGGGCCATTGCCTCATAGGAGGAGAGACTAGAGCTACCCATGGGAGGAGTGCTGTGAGCTGTTACTGGATGCTGCCAGTGGGAGATAAGTGATTATTCACCAGTGGTACTGGATCTACTATGAAAGGTATGTTCAGAAAAGCAGTGGAAGGGGGCAGTAGTATGTGTAAGATGCTAGGCAACTGTGGAACACGTGAAGAGGCAAACTGAGTGAAGATCCAAAACAATTTGATTATTCAAAAAGGATAAAACCACATAGTTGAGAGAGGTAAAAATACTTCAGTGCTTTTACTTTTTTGTGTAAGCAGTTGTTGGAGCTGCTACAGGGATATTGTGAAATAATTAACAGACTCCTGATAGGAAGTGGGAGGTAGTCCACCAGACTATTTCTCTATTGAAATGTGGTCTGTGTTATGCAAATATGGTTTACCTCTGCAATAATCCATTCTGGCTGTGACAAAGGCAGAAGTTATTGTAGTGAAATCTGGGTCCATGAGTAAACATTGCAAACAGCTTGTGGGATGCAGATTTAAAAAAAGGCACTCTTTCCTGAGATGATGCTTCTGGAAGACCAGATGGCAAAGAGCTGGCAGGAGAAAATCTAATTTGTCAACTTTTTGAGCAAAAAGTCTCCCTCTAAGCATTGATGACTGAGGCAAGACTCACACCTGCTATATTTTCAAGATCTTTCCCCAACACACCAACATTCTCTGCTCCAAATGGAGTTCCAGCCAATTTGTTCTCATCTAAGTTTCAGTTTTATTGGGAATCATGACTTAATAAAAGGACCTGAGTGTTTTGCCCTGAGAAAGCATCGAATTGCATCTGATGAAAACAAAACATAAAGGTGATTATGACCATAGTGCAAATCATGTTGTAGACCTTATGCACATTTAGGAAATCAGCTGGAACTTTGCAGAACCTTGCAGGAAAGATACTATATTATTTTGGACATGGGTAGTTGCCCAAAAGGATTTTTTGAGAGATTCTCTGCAGGAAAGAGCAGAATAGTTGGTGTGATATCAGTCACTCCAGTCAGAGTTCACAAGCAAATCAGCAAACTCTCATGGTCATTGGTATCAAAGAATACTGATTGACTGAAAAATATCAACAGGGATCGTCCTACCATTACCATCATTAGAAGGAGATCCCCCAATGTGGGCAATCAGTTAACATTCTGATGCTAAAAACCAGACTTGTTAGGGATCAAGGAAATCTGAGAAGTCAAGATGGTGGCAGATTACTCAAAATAGGCTTCTCAGTAGTTTTCCCTCAAAAAGGGAAGATTAGAAATAAGGTGATAGCTGATGGAGATAGTCAGGAAGTCATCCCTTGACACTGACTAGAGGTCAAATGACCACTTACCGAAGGTCATTTGATGCCCTACCCACCCCTGTGGAGTTGCTAACAATTCAGCCAATACAAGACCCTACTTGTAGCTGTTTACCATAAATGCAGTAATTCAGATTCCATGTTGTTGGCCAGCCTAGTGCTGTTATCTCCACAACATTAATGAGCGATATCTACCATTCAGTGATGGTAGACTTCATAGACGTTACAATATGCTTTATTTATCTAATGTTCCATCTAAATTTAGTCAAGATGATTTTTTGAATGTATATATTGTATCTAAAAATCATCTAGCTTTTCTATGCTAATTTAGGACATGCAATATAAATATTAAGGTATAATGAGATAGAAATGGAAGTAGTTTTATTAGTTGGCTTGTTCATTCTCTGCCAGTGGAAGATTGTTTCCAGTTTTAAGTAACTCCAATGATGTGCTTCCACCACTTCCCCTGGAGATAATTCCACAGTCTAATGGAGCTCTGTTAAGGAGTATGAGTTTTTAAAACTTGATGTATGACCAATGGTAGAAATGTTTGCTTAGTGCGTCCATTATTGTAATTATAAATCTAATATGTCACAGGCTTATGAGCTAACATATGCCTATAGAATTATTTCATATTATTGTAAATAGTTTTAGGAAAATGTTAAAAAATGTATTAACACCTTACTTAGATATTTACAAAACCTTAAAAGCAAGATTTAAAAACATACAGTAGTCATTGTGAGTTTGCCATTGATTTCATTAGGAGAAGGATTGGGCACATGATTCTAGTTATTAACAATGAAAGATATAAAATGTATATTTGCAGTGTTTTTAAAAATACACTTAATAGTGTATAACTCCATTTCCTTTATACTGTAACTCCAAGTTGGACTTTAAAACTTGAGGTTGTTAATTTTGGCCAAGAAATACATAGTGATTTTGTTTTAAAAATATTTTTGGGAAATTAAGCTATTGCATCTAAGAATGTGGTTATTACGTAGTTTAAAATAGAATTTTAGGAGATTAGTAGAATACAGGTATCCATTTCTTTCACTGAAGCAGATTTTTAGTTTAATCTGAATCTCTAACATTTTCTTAAAATAAAAATGTGTTCCATTTAGGAAAAGCAAATGCAATTTTTGGTTGCATTAGCAAAGGCATAGCATGCAAGTCATGACAAGTGATAGTGTCACTCACTTGGTGCTGCTTAGGCCTCAGCTGGAACACTGTGTCCAGTTTTGGTCACCTCTGTATAGAATGTATGTAGAAAAAATGGAAAGGATACAGAGGCAAACGACAAAGACGATCAGGGGGGTGGAATGCAAGGTATATGAGCAAAGGCTGAAGCAACTTGGTATGTTTAGTTTGGAAAAGGAGATTGAAGGGGAATATGATAGCAGTCTTCAAATTCTTGAAAGGCTGCCGTAAAAGAGATGGAGAAAAAGTGTTCTCTCTTGCTACAGAGGGCAGGGCAAGAGGCAGTGGGTTCAAACTACAGCACAGCAGATGTAGATAAAATTTTAGGAAAAATCTAATTGTAAGAACAGTAGGACAATGGAATAAACTGCCTAGGGAAGTTGTGGAAGCTCCTTCTCTGGAGGTTTTCAAAGAGAGACTGGATAGCCATGTGTCTTGGATGGTTTAGACCAGTGGTTCTCAACCAGGGATACACGTACCCCCTGGAGGTATGCAGAGGTATTCCAGGGGGTACATTAATTCATCTTGATATTGGCCTTGTTTTACAACAGGCTACATAAAAGCACTAATGAAGTCAGTACAAACTAAAATTTCATACAGGCAGAGCACTGGGGGAGCAGTGACCGCTGGGGACACCTTCCATCGATAGACAGCTCCTAGCTACTCCTCTCCCTGCACCCAGACCTACCCTCTTACCTGCACACAGCTGCTTGCACCCTGCATGCTTTTTTGAGCTAGGCCCCCCCCCCCGAGTTATAAGTTTTGGTTGCGTCCCCTCTCTCTCTCTTCTCCCCCCCCTCCCAACCTAGACAGGCTGGGTGCTGGGGTGCTGAGGGTGAGTCCGGGGTGGAGGGGGCACTCCATCCCTGAGCCCTGCTGTGCAGAGCTGGTCCCCACCCCCTGCCTAGTGCCCCACAGGGCTAAAAGCCTGATTCCCCCTTCTGTCTGGTGACTGAAACCCAGACCCCTGAGGCACCCCTCGTCCACTGGGCCTTGGAGTTTTTTTTAGCCTGTTTGGGGTGGGGGTGAGAACCCTGGGACTAGATGGCCCTTGCAGTCCCTCTAACCCAATGGTTCTATGAAAATTTATTTCATTATATTGAAGAGTCAATTGTGAGAGATGTTAACATTCAAGCTGTTTGGTACTTTGAAGAATGTTTATTAGAATGATCTGAAGTTCTGTCATGTTGCACTGATGGACGAATTCAGTTAATTACATTGAGAGAGATTCAGTTTTTGCCAATATTAACAAAATGAAAAATACAAAATAATTAATTTGCATCTATGAAATATGCGTTTTGTACTGTAGAATCTCACCAAGGGACCCCTACATTATTTTATAGGAATCAGTTTCTTCACTTGCTACACTTAAAATCTTGACTGGACTTGGAATGATTTATAATGTGGGCTTTTTTCATTCAGTGAAGTGAGCTTAAAAAATCATAGAACATTGCAAAAATGTATTTATTACCCAATGATAATTAAAGAAACGCTAAATATTCTAGGTTATATTTTGTGAATATACCAATGAGATACTATGAATCTTTTCGCTGAAAAATATGCTGTATAATATGCTGTGCTTCAGTGTCCTCCCTCTTAACAACTTGCATATGCTTCTTTTGGCATATCTTAATCTTTTGAATAGCCAAAAAGGCTATATACAATTGGAACAAACGTACTTTCCAATAAACACATAACTAAACACGTGTTATATGAAAGCGCATTCCATTGTTTACTAGATCACGTGAGGTTGTAACTCTCTTTTTACTGTAGTTATCAGACTGGTATGACAATCCTGCCAGTTCTGTGGTGCATCCTAGTTCCCCATAGCTTCTTCTTCTGCAGTACTCCATCCCTAAAATACACATTCTCCTGTCACTTTCTCTCTGAAGTTACTAGCTACTGACAGGGAAGGGGGAAAACCATTTTTTTTCTTTTCTTTAAATGAACTTCAGACCAGATGAAGACAGACAAACTAATACAAGTATCCTACTTTACTATAGCTATTTCATTTACCACATCACCAAAATGACATTGAAGCTTTGTGGTAGATTCCCTCTGCACACAGACAATCAGAAAGTAAGCATCAGAGGCCTGAAAGGCCTGTGATACTAACAATGACCGCTAGTATCATGTTTCTATTGTGACTTCAGTTACTAACATCATCTTACATTAGCATGAGTCCTACGCTCTGGGATGATATCTGAAAATAAGCTGTCTGACACCTTCTTGTAAGTTTGGTTTTTCAGTGCAAGGATTTGAGTTGAGATTTTTATTTATTAAACCAGACATCATTTAAGTTTCACACAAATCTAAATAGTGTAGGCAAACTTTCCTTGGGATTGCCTCAGGATTTATGACATTATTTGTTTGAATTTTTTTTTGTATTACTGCAGATTATTACTGTTTGAGGGAAATACACCTCTACCCTGCTATAACACGGCCCGATATAACATGGGTTTGCATATAGCGCGGTAGCAGCAGGGCTCCGCCAGCAATTTAAAGGGCTTGAGGCTCCCCGCAGCTGGAGCCCCAGGCTCTTTAAATCACTGCTACAGCCCTGCCACTGCTATCCCGATATAATGGCGTTTCACCTATAATGTGGTAGGGATTTTTGGCTCCCCACGACCGCGTTAAATCAGGGTAGAGGTGTACCATATTTTCAATCCAGAAATCTTCATTGTTGTTTGTATGGTCTTTTCATATAGCTAGAATCACATGAATGACTTAACTATTAATTTTGAATGAACCCTCTTAAAATATCTGTGGGTTATTCTTTTGAATATATGGCGGTGTGGCATTGATGTAACAATTATACTTCAGCTGCCTAAGTATGTAGTTATAAAAAATACTGTTTCAGCTGCTTGAATTAATTTTAGAAGATGCTCTTTAATGTTTATAATTAAACTAAAATGTTTTTAAATTTAATTTTTGATGTAGTGTTAGAATTGCATCTTTAAGAAGTCTTTGGCATAAATCAATACTATTTTTAATAAAGAAAAGAAATACTGTGACCTATGTGGCTTACAGTTTATTCTAGTATTGTTCTGGTTCATTCTCTAGCTCAGTCTTTCAGACACCGTTGCTTCTCAAAATGAGTAGAATTACAATAATGCAAATGGAAATGTGACCACAATTTTATTTTATGGCATTCTCCTTGTTTATGTGGAAGAGGGGGTTTATGTACTACTATTCTGTGATAATTCCCAGATAGCACGTTCAAGATACTGGGGCCCATTTTTGTTAGGTGCTACACAAACACATGCAAAGACATTGTTCCTATCCCAAAGAATGTTGTCTGTCTGTCTCTAAAAAGTTTAATTGAGAGGTTGGTGGGAGAAGAGTAAATGATCATTATTTAAATGTGTGCCTAATGTATGTTTTGGTTTTTTAAAAGCAGTATATGTCTACCATGTCTGCTAAGACAGTTTCAGGGGCTGGTGCTTTCAATGGCTGAGATCACCATTTTAGGTTGCTACCTTCTTTTTAGCCTAAGCCTTGGTCTACATTGCAGACTTAAGTCAGTATAACTACATTGTTCAGGGGTGTGGACACAGTTATACTGACCTAACTCCTGGTAGACAGCACTATCTTAGTGGGAAGGCTTCTCCCATCAACATAGCTGCTGCTTCTCAGGGAGTTGGAGTACCTACGTAGATGGGAGAAGCTCTCCCTTTGATGTAGGCAGCATCTTCACTAAAGTGCTACAGTGGCGCAGCTGCAGTGCTGTAAGTGTAGACAAGCCCTAAGTTAAACTTTAGTTTTTATCAAGCATCTCCCTCTTCCTCAGATCAGTGCTGGTATCTCCACAGACTCGTCTTATCATGTTCTTACAAGGCTGAGCATCTCAAACTCCTGGAATAAAGCCTACAGCACCATGTAGTTTGCCCAGAGTTCTAAATAAGCTATATGAAAACCATTCCAGAATTATTTTGAAGTGGTCTTTTAAATGTCCTTTTATGGAAGATTTTTTCTCTTCTAGCAGAGTAATTTAGCTTGTGGAATGAGTTCAATAGACCTGAAGTGGTCTTAAGTTGAAATAGGCACAGACCATCTTTTCTGATAAAAGTTGATGAGTTGGGATCTTTCAAGATCCCTTCCATGGGGGATTTTGGGTCTGTCATCATGCCATTTTCGTTTCCATATCTACATGCCTAATCAGGTATGGATTTATTTGCGTCTATCTGAAAAGAGTCTTGAGAAAGTTTATATGTATCACACTAAGACCCTTCGTCAGACCATCTAACACTTCTTTGATGCCAGTGTTCTAGACAGTGTTGATACTAAATGACTTTGCCTGTCTGACTGCATTTCTGTGCTGTTATGGTCTTGCTAGCCTGGAGCTAGGAGTCCATGTCAGGGCCCATCTGGTCTCAGACAGCCAGTATAGTTTACCTCAACGTAGTTCAGTGATGGACACATGTATAGTGACTGATTATATGAGCTGCACTCTATTCCCTAAGTGCTTTGGCTTGGTATGTGTGGGAGTGTGTTTGTCTTGATTTCCTAGACACACAGTTCTGTGTCCAAAGGAAGAGAAATTTAAATTTCTTCCTCCCTGCGGTTTTGTTTGTTTGGGATGTCCCATTTTTCAATGGGCTAATGTTGGACCAATTTCTTTAGGAAGTGTCTGCTAGGCCATTGAGTGGCTATCCCTTATGTTCTGGGAGATTTCCTTCCTTAATTTAAAACATTTTTTTTTTTCTGGTTAGGAATTTTCCGTCATTGTTATGGCTCTCATCTCAGTTGTTGACGTTTTTCTGTTGATATTGCTTTGAGCTACTTTCTCTGTATGAGTGGGTATATTGCACAGATGGTATCTTTGAAAAAAGGGTAATTATTTACTTGTATTCTGTTTTCTGAAGGTATCTTGTGGATTTTACTCACTCACACTCCTATATCCAGAGTTTGGAGGTTTTTTGAATAGCAGATAATTTGTTCTTGGTTTTCTCTTAATGTGATTTGAGTGTTCATTGTTCATTCATGGATACTTTCTTTAGGGAGATTCTCTCAAACCCTCCCCCCCACCCCGTGTTCTTGTGTGCGCTTGGAGGTTAAGGAAATTCTTGCCTACTACTCAAAGGAATTGGATGAAACGTTTTGACACACTTGCAGCATCTGAAGCACACTCAGTAAGGCAGTGGCCAAGACCTGGCTTACAGAGGGTCAAATATCTAAAAGCTGGGCAGGTTTGCCACATATTTTGCTCAGGAGCATAATACGCAAGACAGAGGATTCTGCAAGATGCTTTCATGAAAGTAACAATCCCTTACCTGAGGTCAGGATTTGTAAAATATCCCTGATACCTACTAGGCTGAGAGAAAAATAGCTGTATTACTATGCCCTGTATTTATTTACATTTTTATTTTGGCAGTTCATCACTTCTCTCTCCCTCAGGTGAATCAGCTCTGTTCCCCTGCTAATTCTGTCCCAATTTTACCCACTCCACTAAAAGAGTCCTCCTTTACATTTTTCTATGAATCCCACTTATGGTGCTTATGTGCCTCATGTCCCCAGGATTGGAATTTTTGACTAGCAGTGTTCACTAGGACTATGCCTCCACCCTGAATGTCCTCGTTGTCTTTCCTTTTCACTTCCAATCAAAAGCATGTACGTCATAGTGGCCCCAACAGCCTCTCAGATCTCACTTGGTACCCAGAGCAGTGGAATATTGTGGTTTCTGCCTACTACCCCTAATTGCCTCTTTTTGGACATAGCCATGTAGTTAACTGTGTGTGTATATATGTATATATATCTGTATAGCTAAACCTGTTAGTTTAGAATATTTCTCTGTCCTCTTTGCAGCCTAATTTTTTTGTGCAATTTTACATACTCCTTAAATTTCATACCTTGAGTACACTTGAGGTGAAAGCACTTTCTCATCCAGTGACTGAGCCTGAACCCTTTGGTTTCAAGCCATACCTGATGTGGTGATCTTATCCGTCTAACTAATAGACATAGTCTATGTCCTCTCTTGGTGAGAGCCATGTCCTGGACTGACACCTGTTATGTTGGTCCTCTTCCATCACGAATTGCTGATCCGGAGGTACCTGAATAAAGCTGTGCCTGCTGGACCAGTCCATGAGGGGAGCCTCAGACTCAGGAAGCTGCTTTATCTTACTCCAAAAAAGGAAGTCTCTTCTCACAGATCCCACTTCTTTAGTGTCCCTGTAAGCAGAAAATATACAAGAGCTCCTGATGCTGGTGACAAGAAGGGACTTGTAATTTCCTTAGCCATCCTCGGCCTTCAATCTGAGATTGGTGCTGACTATGAACATAGTGCAGAAGCTTGATACTTCCTCCACTGAGTTGAGCCAGGGCAAATGTGAGCACCACTGAAAGGATGAGCCATAGTACGAACTGTCCTCTCTTGAACAGAAAGGGTAAAGAAGCTAAAGAAAAGTCATGGACTCTTCCAAGCCAAAAGCACAGAGTTCTTACTTCCCTAAGAAGTCTAGTAGGGCTCTCACCCCCTTTCCTTCTCCTCCTGGCCATCCTGCTCAGAGCAGATCTTGCTTCTTCACTGAACTGAAACTTGATGTCAGCAAAGTCTTGCTGGCACCAACAACCCTAGGACCAGACTTAGTGCCAGAACTACTGGCGGTGCTTTCAGATCTGTCACTGACCTTCACCTTTGAGCCCATAGCATTGGTCATGATATTAATACCTCTGGTTCTGATCTCTCTGGCACTGGAGAGAGTTGAATCTTCGATACTGATTGTCTCACATTATATTTCTGAGATGTCAGTATCACTCCTAGGTCCAATCCACTCCTCTAACACTTCTTCCCCTACCTATTCCTTCTTTCCAGACTCTAGCATGTACCCTTCACCAGAACCCAGGCATTCTCATAAGGAATAACTCATAGACTTTAACACCAGAAAGGGACCATTGTGATCATCTAGTCCAGGGGTCGGCAACCTTTCAGAAGTGGTGTTCCGAGTCTTCATGAATGCATTCTAATTCAAGGTTTCATGTGCCAGTAATACATTTTAACGTTTTTAGAAGGTCTCTTTCCTTAAGTCTATAATATATAACTAAACTATTGTTATATGTAAAGTAAATAAGGTTTTTTAAATGTTTAAGAAGCTTCATTTAAAATTAAATTAAAATTCAGAGCCCTCTGGACCAGCGGCCAGGACCTGGGCAGCGTGAGTGCTACTGAAAATCAGCTTGCATGCTGCCTTTGGCACACGTGCCATAGGTTGCCTACCCCTGATCTAGTCTGACCTCCAGCACATGGCAGGCCACAGAACCTTGCCCATGTACCTCTGTGATAGACCCATAACCTCTGGCTGAGTTACTGAAGTCCCCAAATCATGATTTAAAGACTTGAAGTTACAGAGAATCCACCAGTTACCTTATTTCTGATCTGCAGGTGACCCATGCCCCATGCTGTAGAGGAAGGCAATTCCCCCTTCCCCACCAGAATGTCTTCCACTTGGAGTCCAGGGAAAATTCCTTCCTTACCCCAAATATGGTTATTAGTTAGACCCTGAGCATATGGACAAGATCCACCAGTCAGACACCTGGGAAGGAATTCTGTGTAGTAACTTGGAGCCCTCTCCATCTAGTGTCTCGTCACTGGCCGTTGCAGATATTTGCTGCTGACCGTCACAGATTGACTTCATGCCATTGTAGGTAGTCTCATCATACCATCCCCTACATAAATTTAAGAAACTCAGTCTTGAAGCCAGTTTGGTTTTTTGCCCCCACTATTCCTCTTGGGAGACTGTTCCAGAACTTCACTCTTCTGATGGTTATAAACCTTTGTCTAATTTTAAGCCTAAACTTGTTGAAGACCAGTTTATATCCATTTGTTCTCGTATCAACACTGGCGCTTAACTCCTCTCCCTCTCTGGTATTTATCCCTTTGATGTATTTATAGAGAGCAATCATATCTCCCCATAGTCTTCTTGTGGTTAGTCTACACAAGCCAAGGTCTTTGAGTCTCCTCTCACAGGGTAGGTTTTCCATTTCTCTGATCCCAGGAGCCCTTCTCTGTACCTGTTCTAGTTTGAATTCGTCTTTCTTAAACACGGGAGATCAGAATTGCACACAGTATTTCAGATGAGGTCTCACCAGTGCCTGATCTAATGATATTAATACTTCCCTGTCTCTACTGGAAATACTGTTCCTGATGCATAGTAGGACTGCATTAGCCTCTTTCGTAGCTGCATCACATTGGTGGCTCATAGTCATCTTGTGATCAACCAGTACACCCAGTTCTTTCTCCTCCTCTGTCGCTTCCAACTGCAAAGTCCCTGGCTTATAGCAAAAATTCTTGTTGTTAGTCCGTAAGTGCATGACCTTGTACTTTGCAGTATTTAATTTCATCCCATTTCTGTTACTCCAGTTTTCAAGGCCATCCAGATCTTCTTGTATGATATTCTGGACCTCCTCTGTATTGGTTGTATCTCCCGTTTTTTGTGCCATCCGCACCTTTATTAGAACACTCTCATTTTTTGTGCCAAGGTCATTAATAAAAATGTTAAATACAATTGGTCCTAAAATTGATCCCTGAGGAACTAGTAACCTCACTCCAGCCTGACAGTTCACCTTTCAGTATGACGTGTTGTAGTCTTCCCTTGAACCAGTTCCTTATTCACCTTTCAGTTTTGATATTAATTCCCATCTTCTCTAATTTAACTAAGAATTTCCTGTGTGGAACTGTATCAGATGCCTTACTGAAATCCAGGTAGATCAGATCTACTGCATTTCTTTTGTCTAAAAAAATCAATTACTTTCTCAAAGAAGGAGATTAGGTTGGTCTGGCATGTTCTACCTTTTGTAAAACCATGTTGTATTTTATCCAAATTACCATTTACCTCTGTGTCCTTGTAACAGGGCGTGACACACCACTGTGGCACCTCGTGCTAAACGTCCTGGGAATTAGCTCTCGGCCCTTCCAGTCCACCATCAGCTAGTAGTGTCACGCCTGTCGTCATTGCTGTCTCCACTCTTTGGACCCACTTCGGTCCCCGGAACGCAATGTCCTCTTCGGGCACGGTCCTCCAGCTGTGTCCCCACTCTGGTATCTCCTTCCTTCTGGGGGATGAGCAGTCCTTAGTCCTGCCACTTGCCTCAGCAGGCAACTGCTGTCCAGGGTCCAGCACCTTGCCTCGGGCAAAGTGCAGTCTGGATACCAGCCACTATCCTCATTGGCAAGTGGGTTGCAAGGCAGGGGGCCCAGGTCCCCCTACTACTCTGGGTCCCGAACCAGGGACCCTGTAGCCAGCAGCCACCTCCTGCCCTCTTCCAACCTGTTGCCTGTTTTTCCTGGGCCACTTCCCCTGTAGCCCTAGCACTGTCTTGGCCCTTGCAGCAAAGCTCTAGCCTGGCAGTGGTCAGCCAGCAGCTCACCCTCACACTCTGCTGCCCCTGCCCACCACTGCTCTATCTATGACGCTTCTTCAGGCAGCCATTCTTCCTCATGTGCCTTCCAGGGAGAGACTCCCTTCTGCTCTGCTGAGCAGCCCTTATATATGGCCCTTATTGGCCCTGATTGGCCACTCCAGCAAGCCCGCCCCCTATTGGTGAGCTCAGTAAGCCTTTTTCTAATTTAGCTGGGTTCTGCACAGCCTCCCCAAGGCTGCTTTAACCCTTCTTCTGCCTATGTAGGGCAGCCGCCCCACCACAGTCCTTAACTACTTTCTCTTTCAAAATTTGTTCCAAGACCAAGCATACAATTGAAGTCAAACTAACAGGCCTGTAGTTTCCTGGATCAGAAGATGGTGTGAAGGCCAAGACTATAACAGGGTTCAAAAAAGAACTAGATAAATTAATGGAGGATAGGTCCATATGTGTCTGTTAGCCAGGATGGGCAGGGATGGTGTCCCTAGCTTCTGTTTGCTGGAAGTTGGGAATGAGTGGCAGGGAATGGATCACTTCATGATTACCTGTTCTGTTCATTCCCTCTGGGGCACCTGACATTGGCCACTGTTGGAAGACAGGATACGGGGCCTGGACAGGATGGACCTTTGGTCTGACCCAGTATGGCTGTTCTTATGGTCTTATCATTTTTTCCCCTTTCTTAAAAATAGGGACTATGTTAGCAATTCTCTAGTCATAGGGTACAACCCCTGAATTTACAGATTCATTAAAAATCCTTTCTATTGGGCTTGCAATTTCATGTGCCAGTTCCTGTAATAATCTTGCCTGGAGATTATCCGGACCTCTTCATTTAGTCCCATTAAGCAGTTTGAGTTTGACTTTCATCTTGGATGTGGTAATTTCTACTTCATATCCTAATTTTTATTAGTCACCCTGCCACTATCCCTAAACTGCTTATTACCCTTATTAAAAACTGAAACCAAGTATTTGTTTAGGTGTTGGGCCATGCCTAGATTGTCTCTGATCTCCATTCATCCTCAGTGGTTAGTGGTCCCTGTTCTTCTTTTCTTGTTTTCTTTTTATTTATATGGCTCCTGAATTATCACCCCAATCTATGCAGTCTGACTCTAAGGGCATCCCTCATATTCCTTGTCCTAGAACAACTAAATCTCTTCTTGGCCCTGCCATACTTTGGTAGTCTTCTCCTTGGGTATCAGGACCATTGCGCCCATACCTCTTTAATTTTCCACACTGACCTTACTGTGCATACTTGGATTGCCCATATGGACCTTCTAGAAACTGTTTTTCCTTCTCTTTCCTCCCATAGATGACCTAGGTCTCCACCAGTTTAGGTCCCTGACTAGATCACCCAGTGAAGTAGATTGTCTTGAAGAATGAGAGAGGGTATGAAGAGAAATCAGGAGTCTCAGGAGACAGAGAGCTGATATAGTCCGATTCTGAGTTCCACAGGAGGCTGCTATTATTCGCTCCCCTGAAGGATTTGTTGTCATTCTTGCCTGATTAGGCAGTGACTTGTGCTCAAATACTATCGTCTAATGACTTCAAAACCTTACAGGAGTTATTGGAAAGAACTGCAAACAGTTTAGATATTGAACCATCTGTGGAGCAGGAGAAGGCTCATAAATACTTTGACATCCTACATGCTCTCTTCCCAGATGATTGATGACGCCTAATGAGGTGTTTTAGCGCCTGTAAGAGAGATGCAACGGTCTTACCTTTGCTCACTTGGCCATAGGAGGAACAAAGAAGTTTCTGAAATGCTCCTGATTCTGTGGTGGTTTCAGCAGCACAGGAGAAGCCCAAGTAATCAGGGCCATCAAAAACTACTCCCTAGGATAAAGATCCTGGGAGACTTGAACTTTAGGATAGGAAGACCTACTCCTCAGCATCTGCAGTTATGAATAGCAAATTATAGCTCTGTTTGTAAAATGTGATTAACTTGGAGCAGAATATCATCCATTGTTGAAAATCTCTCATAGAAATTTAGGACTGACTCAATCTGTTATCTTGGAGAGGCAATCGATAGCCAGGATTTTGCTCCAAGAAGGTTTGAAGTTTATATTGAGAGCCATGTATCAATCCCTCCAGAGCTTCCTTCTCCCCCATTTTCAGTTGTCATCTTTATTATCTCCCCAGGTATGGGCTGGGATTACCTCATACCAATGGGTACTGGAGATAATTTCCAAAGATGACTCCTCACTTCCAATTTGTTTTGCTCTTTAGGATTAAGAGTGAATTATGAGTCATTCCTCACTTCTGCTCAGTTCAGTCTACAAAAAAATTCCTAACGTTAGACAGATTTCAGATTATTATGTCCTTGATTTCCACCTCAGGGAAAACCTTGCAAGAACAGCAAGAATCTGTGTCAAATTATTGTCACATAGTATCGTGCACGTCTGTTGTGCCCGTTGAAAGATATCACCTCTGCCACCTTCAGGACTGGCTAAGATCTGTCTATCAACTTGTCAAGCACTGTATGGATGCTCCTCCTTAGTGTCAATTGAAATTCTAGGTATGTGGCTCTGAAAAGAGTCCTTGCTCCATATCTTTGTGCTGGAACTCAGGCTATGTAGGCTTGTCACAGTGTCTATTCTACCACAGTGAAGATCTTGACAGACATTACCTCCTCAGTGTATTATATTAATAGGCTGGGGTTTCCTGTTCATCCCCCTCTGTCATGAAGCACTTAAGCTGTGGAAATGGTGACATGTTCGTGAGAGAACTATTCTGGCTCTTTATGAATCTACTAGGGACATGCAATGAATTGACAGATTACCTCAGCAGATTGTACTCAGCCAACCATGAGTCACTGAAGGACTCTATCCTAATGCCTGTATTCAACAAATAGGGTTTTTCTGTGGTAAATCGGTTTACCACCATCAGAAGCCACAAATCCCCTCGCTTCTGCTCCAGAGCAGACATCAGTCCGGGGTCTATACATGATGCTTTCTTCTTTTCTCTCATCTCAAGATCTTCATGTCTTTCCTCCCATTCCTGTAATACTAAAAATCATAAAATCAAGATCCAGCCACACTGATACTCTCAGTGCCTTATTGGCCTAGACTAGAGATGGCTTTAGGCCGATTCCCCCAATTCCCTGGAATCGGACCCTGCGCCTAAGAGGGCCCCAAGCCTTAGGTGCCCTTTTATTTTTTATTTTTTTTAATCACTCATCAGCTGTCCGCTCTGGGGGGTCTTTGGCGGCATTTTGGAAGTGGGGGTCCTTCAGTGCTGTGGAACACCTGGAGTGGACCCCCTGCCTCCGAAGCCCCGGACTGCTGCCGGGTCTTCGAATCAGGCTCCGCAGTTCATAAAGCCGGCCCTGGCCTAGACCAATGGTGGGCAACCTGCAGCCTGTCGGAGTAATCTGCTGGCAGGCTGCCAGACAGTTTGTTTACCTTTGCACGACTGCCCGCAACTCCCAGTGGCCGTGGTTGGCCGTTCCCAGCCAATGGGAGCTGTGGGAAGCGGCTCGGGCCGTAGGGACGTGCTGGCTTCCGCTTCCTGCAGCTCCCATTGGCTGGGAACGGCGAACCACGGCCACTGGGAGCTGCAGGCGGCCCTGCAAATGTAAACAAACTGGCAGCCCATCACCGGATTACCTTGACAGGCTGCAGGTTGCTCACCACTGGCCTAGACAGAGTTGCCTGAGGAATTGTCTACATTGCATCTCAGAGCATGCCTCCCAGTCTAGGTAGACAGACATGTGATAGCTCGAGCAAAGCTTGTGTGCTAAAAATAGCCATGTGGATGGTGTGGCATGGGCTAGCTACCTAAGCTTGGACCTATGGGGATGGGCAGGCTGGTACTTGGCTGGCTAACCTATGCTGCTGTTCGTACCACAGCATCCATTCTGTTATTTTTAGTGCACTAACTCTGCTTGAGCTAGTGTGTGTCAGTCTGCTCGGGGTGGAAGGTATGCTCCCAGCTGCAGTATAGACATACCCTCATAATCTCACAGCACCTATCAATCCAGCAGCCAATCTGCTAGACTTGATCTCCCAAGATCGAGGGCAAACTTTTCATGCAGACCTCACATCTCTATACCTGACTGCATGAAAGTTGATTGGTTGAGCATGATGAAAGAGTACTCTTTCACAAAAGGCCGGGAGATTGTGATATGGAGGAGACAGTTTCAGGTACACTATTCCAGAGCACAACACAGGGTTATTCTTTCAATTATTTATTGATTGCAAGAGGTTAAGTATTTGCCCTTCTGGTCACAGGAAGGTGCATAGTTAGTGCCTGGAGAGATAAGAAGAAGATAAAGTACAGTTCACTTGAATAAACCAGGTGGCAAAACCCCAGAGGCTGAAAATAAGAATGTTAAATTCTTCTGACAGCTGCACATCCAAGTTTGTAATGAGAAAAATGGTACAGAGCTTTGCTACAGTGCAGTTTTTCAGTTGGCCATGTGAGGGCCATGTCGTTATTGAAATTTCCATATGTTCTCCTTGACCCTTTTGTTGTTCTTTTTTAAAAGAAAAGTGGTTTTGATGTACGTGTTTTGGCTGTGCAATTCTTTAAGGGTTTGTTTAGACAGTGTGCTTGAGATGGCTAGCAGAAACCTTGTTATGAACTTTAAACACAGCTGTTTCATTTTATGATGTGGATATTTTTTCATTGCTATACAATTTCTCCTTGTAGTAGGAAAGAAGAGTCCTGGGAGAAAGGAGCATAAACCATGGACTTCATAATAAGGATGGAGTGGGATATATCTGTTCTTCTAGTAAGCTACATAATTTGAAGAGGGCTGAGCTGTGCCAATGTATTTTTATTTTTTAAAATCAGGGCAATTACAATTTGATCCAGAAATAAGATACTTAAGTTTGGGCAACTTGCAGATCCTTAACTCTTTGCCAGTCTTACTAGGAAACTTGTGCCACAGGAGGGCACGCATGCACCTTTTCTGTGGTTTCAGGAATAAACTGACTTGTATGTTTATAGCTACTTTTAACATGCAACAAAATACGTTTTTTCCCTTGTTACGCAACTTCACAAATCTCTGTGCAGTTCTGTATTCACTGTTAAATATTTAATTTCTGAAAAATGAGATCTTAGTATTTGTTTCCAAAAGCATATGCCTGTTTTTCAAAGCGTATTTTATACCTTCCTTCCTTCTTTACTTGAAGAATCTGAAGAGATAGTACTATGAACCCAACTAGACAAAATTAATCCATTGTATTTACATTACTTGAGTGGATGTTTGAAAATGATACTTTGTTGCTCTGTGAAGATGAAGTAGTGAAACTGAGCACTGAAAATAAAACAGATGTTGCTAATCTTGTGTTTGCAGGATCTTGTAACATTTAATTAAAGGGTGGTGTAATTCCCATGTCACCTTACTTTAACTAAAGTTTACATTTTTGGACTATGAACTAAGGGCCATCTTTTGAAAACCTTTACTTGTGTGAGTAATCCTTGTAGAAGTAATCCTAATGACTTCAATGTGACTTAACTGAGTAGGGGTTTTCAAGATTGCCGCCTAAATTGAAATGCTGTATACACTTATTGCTTCCATATCTTTGATGCTCAAATTTGAAGAGGAAAGCAAAGATCAAGGTACATAATTACTATGCTACCCACACAGACAACCTTGGTTAGAACAATATTTAGATAGTAAAGTTAACTGACTCAGAAGCTAGTGAATAGAAAAGTTTGTCACCTGTGCAACCTTATTTTGGTCCCTTATGTGCATGCATTATGATAGTAATTATATGGTTGTAAGCTAATTTTTTCCCCAGTGGGACTGCTGGCTCATTCAGTGCACAGAAAAGACTGTTTATGGGAAGAAACAGCTATTTAATGTTTCTCTTTTTCCTCATTCAGTGTGTGGCTCTGTATTTTGTTTACTGCATGCTATCCAAACCCTCCTTTGGTGTGGAACTTTTATGTGGGCTTTTCTGTTGGTGCTTAACACAGTCATATCTCAGCATTTTGAACACTAGTGAATTTACTTTCACAACTTCCCTGTGAGATATTAGAGTATTATCATCACCATTTTACAGATGGAGAACTGAGTTACGGGGAGAAATGCAATCAAACTTTTGAAATGTCTTCACTAATTTTGTGTGCCTCAGTGATTGCACCTCTAATTTAGATACTTAGAGGCCTAATATTTCAGAGTACTTTTTTATTATAGTACCTTTATATGTTTAAAGCATTGTTCAAACTTTAACTAATGTACACAAACCCTTTGGCAGTTAGGCGGGTATTTTTATTCCCGTTTTGCTGATAGGGAAACTGAGAGAGACCGAATAACTTATACAGCATCATGCAAGAAGTGTGTGGCAGGGGCAGGGTTAGAAATGATATCTGCTTGGTGATATTCACTTGTCTTATGCAGAAGATCATCCTAGCTCTTACTGCAGTTCTCTGTCTCATTCTGTGCGCACTTTTCATCTTCAGCGCAAAGAAAATGAGGCAGTGGTTCTACATATAACAAGGCTAATTCACTGTGTGGGTCTGAATCTTTCACTGGCCACCGTCCAACCTGTGCACTAAATGAGGCAGGAAAAATAGTGTGTAATCATATTAAAATGGTGACCAAAACTTAATGGAGGAGTAAAATTCTAAGAAAAGGAAGGAGTGAGAGCAGCAGAATAAGGACAATGAACTTGAGAAAAGCAGACTTAGAGATCTGGTAGGTAAGATGCCATGGGAAGAAAATCTAAGGAATAGAGGAGTTTTCTGAGTGATAGTTCCTGTTGTGTTCCTCAGGGTTTATGCATGCACGCCATGCGTCTGGTGCCAGAGAACTTGAATGTAGTAGTATCAGTTGGTCTGCGCATGTGCCCTTTCTTCACCTCATGGTTTTGTCCAAGATGATAAAGGATGGAGTGGACTGACCACATCTCTAGTTTCTTCTCACCATCACATAGTCTCACTTGGAGCTACTGGTGTCCTCTCGTGTGTGACACACCTTAAAAACTGTAGAGTTGTATATAGTTTAGTTTTTTTTTTTTCAGTAGTATTTGGAATAGAACTGAGATTTTTGGGGATACTGTTTATGGGTTAATCCCACGCCCATAACCATGCATGAATGCTGGACTATGCTGAAGATGCCAGGATTTAAAATCTGCGCCTCCTGCCTGCGTTTCTTCTTGATCAGTGATGAACATCAATGCTGCCTCTACTGCTTGAGAGAAGCCCACATTTTGTCCAGGGGCAGTATCTGCAAGCCTTTCCAAAGCTGCACCTGAGAAGGCTGGGCTCTCTGCCTTAACAAGCACCTCATGGAAGTCGCCATGAGGCCTTAGTAGGACCCAGACTAGGAAAACCTCCTCCCCCCCTCCCCCCCCGTACATGAGCCTCAGGCAGCCAGGAGTGCACCTCCAGGTATGGAGCGCAAGTCTGGCTCTGATAGTACCACTGCTATGGACTCCATGCTGCTGTTTAGTTGGGAGGTTAGGAAACGTGTATAAGCATGACAGTAAGTCTGTCTTCCAAACTGAAGAAAAGTGTTGCACCTTCAATGAGTTCCAGCCATGGGAAGGCAGCGTGCTCCAAGATGCACAAGTGTGACCAAAAAACACCCCCGCACAAACTGGCGGATCCACCTGTACTGGGTACCGAGTTGCATACACCGTCAACATTGTCATCCTTTAAGACGAGGAATCCATTGGTTCCGGGAAAATCCTCTGCTCTGGCTACGGAACGAGTACCATTAACACTCAGGAGATCAAAAAAAGCACCAGAGTCACATGAACTGTTTGCCCTGAGAGAACTGAGATCTCCATGCCTTCCACTAGCATCCACGTTTAGGGAGGCCAGATCTCTCACTCAGGACATACCGCAGTCAAGACAGGCTTCACCACATCCTTCAGTGGTTTACACGCTTCCGCTGCTCTGATGGTATTGCCATTGGAACGAGGATCTTGTCCTTGGAGGAGTTGGATGGAGTGCAGGGGCCACTCACCCCCTACTGCCACTACCAATAACCAAAAAGTCCGTGGCAGTACCCTCCTCTCCAACTGCAGAGGAGCTACTGGTTTCTCACGTCCTGGGGCCTTCTGCAGCATCTGTCGGATCTGTCCTGCTGACCCTACTGGGGATCCATGCCTCAGTACTCACTCTCAGAACCTGCCAAGTCTGCAAGAGAGGCTTTGCCCCTCTCCCCGTCTAGAGCTCCCTTGAGCAGATGCTCCAAACTGGTTATAGAGAGAGAGCCGTTCCATCTGGTTTCTGAAGGTACCGCTGGAGCAAGAGTGTTTTCCATTGTCCTCTCCAGATGCTTCAGTGAGGGGGGCAGTTGGGGGACCCTGCTGTTGCCCAGCCGCAGCAGGTGGCAGAGACTCCCGATATCTGTCCAGTTGTGACAGGGGGACTCTGCAGCTACCAGCTGGCCCCTGGTGTGAGGGGACCCCACAGCAGTCCAGTCCCGCGGGCAGGGGGATCCAGGAGTTCCCATGCACTGCAGCTGTGGGGGGACCCGGGAGCCCCAGCAGCAGTGGGTGCTGACCCCTCCTCTCCCTGTTGTCAGGGATATTTTTAGTGAAAGTCAGGGACAAGTCACAGGCTTCTGTGAATTTTTGTTTATTGCCCATGACCTGTTCCTGACTTTTACCTAAAATGTCAGTGACAAAAATGTAGCCTTAATTATAAGGAATGGCCAGCATGGATTTGATAGGTTGGTCTGGTATAATTTGTTCTTAATTTCCTTCTTTGACAGGGTTACCCTATTGGATGGGGGGAAGCAATAGACGTGATATATCTTGATTTTTAGTAAGGTTTCTGACACAGTCCCACATGATGTTCTCATAAACAGACTAGGGAAATGTACACTCACTTCATAGTAATTTAATATAGGCCACAACTGGCTTAAAGACTGTGCTCAATGAGTATTTATCAGTGGTCTTCTGTCTGACTGAAAGGGCATATCTAGTGGGGTCCCACTAGGGTCATTCCTGGATCTGGTACTATTAAGTGTTTTTCATTAATGACTTGGATAATGGAGTGGAGAGTGTATCTATAAAATTTGCAGCTGATCACCAAGCTCGGAGAAGTTGCAAGCACTTTGGAGGGCAAGGTTAAAATTCAAATCAGTCTTGATGAATTGGTCTGAATTCAGCAAGATGAAATTCAATAATGACAAGTGCAAAATACTTCCCTTAGGAAGGAAAAAACAAATACATAGGAATAAAATGAGGAATAACTGACTAGGTGTTAATACTACTGAAAAGGACTTGGAGGTCAACAATGACGCAGTTGCAAAAAAGGCTAATATTTTGGGATGTATTAACGGGTGTTTTAACAGTGGTGGTGTATATAAGATGTGGGAGGCAATTATCCTGCTCTAGTTGGCACTGGTGAGACCTCAGCTGGAGTACTGGGTCCAGTTCTAAGTGCCAGACTTTAGGAAAGATGTGGACGAATTGTAGAATGTCCAGAGGAGAATAACAAAAATAAGTTTAGAAAACCTGACCTGTGAGGAAGTGTTAAAAAAACTGGACATGTTTAGTCTTAGGTTCCCTGCTCACTCTTTTTTTCTTAACAGTCCTCACATTTGTTGTAAAGAGAACTGTGATTGCTGCTTTTATGGAAAACAACTAAAGAATCCTGTGGCACCTTATAGACTAATGGTCTATAAGGTGCCACAGGATTCTTTGCTGCTTTTACAGATCCAGACTAACACGGCTACCCCTCTGATAGTTATTTTCCATGTCCACTGAAGATAGAACAAGAGATAATGGGCTTAATCTGCAGCAAGGAAGATTTAGGTTAGATGTTACGTAAAACTTTCTAATTATAAGGGTAATTAAGCTCTGAACTAGATTTCCAAGAGAGATTGTGGAATTGCCATTATTGGAAGTTTTTAAGAACAGGTTGGACAAACACCTGGTAGAGATGGTCTAGTTTACTTAATCCTGCTTCAGCTCAGGGGGCTGGACTTGACTCTTCAGGGTCCCTGCCAGCTCTACGTTTCTGTGATTATTTTGCAGGACTAGCTCCATTTTACAGATAGCATAGTCCGAGTGTCAAACGTTTGTACCTTTCTGACAGACAGTACAGATAAATGGCCGTGACTTGGGCCTGTTATATTAGAGATTCAGGTTCTGTTCCTATCTTGTGTGATGTCCCAGTGAGGCATGAAGTCTGGGTTGTGAAGAGTACAGAATTATTAAATAAGTTGGAGAAGTTAGTTTAGAATTGCTGGTCTCTGGGTTCTCAGTGCAGAGTCATGTAATCCAAAGAATATTTTGATGGTGGATAGCCGGAAGAGGAGGTTGACGATCTATTTTGCATGTGTCCCATCTATCTGGATTGCCGAAGTGAGGTATTGTGGTAGTGCCTGCAGAGTGCTAATTGAATCTTCAGGGTTTCTGGTCATAAGCCAAAACCAAGATGTGCTATGTGAAACCTTAATGGGTAATTGTGATTTTCAACAGCCAGTAGCTCTGCCAAATCTGAATGGGTTTTTGTGAGGCCAGTGAAAAGGATGCTTCGTGACCCCAAGACCATCTCCCAGCCAAATATTAAAGTCTTGCGGCAAATCCAGAAAGTGTAAGGTTTTTAAAAAGTCAAACTTTTTTGTAACAAAAATTACTGGGAATAGAGGGATTGCTGTCATTCCCGTACAATGTGTTCTTAGTAATTTTATACAAAATGTCAAGGGAGGCACGTTATACTGGATAAGTGTTGTTCTCTGTAGTGTGTCTGTAGTTAGCTTTTTGTTTATTACTTCTGTTTCAAACCTCTAGTAATATTCAGCCAGTTTTAATTTAGAAATTGGCACAAAAACATTCAGTTCTCAAAGTTCATTGTTTGCTGTAGTGGTAAGCAGAAAAATAATTGTTTCAGTTTACACATCAAATAAAAGAAATGCATGTATAGTATACTGTAAGTGCTTTTCACAAATGCAAGCCGTATAATCACCAAATCCAGTAACTCATCCTTACCCACACTGACAGAATTAACTAATCAGAAAACTAGTAATACAAAAGTACCTATTCTTCCCAGAACCCCCCACCCTCGCTATGCTGCCCTTCCCGAAGAGCTGCAAAAATCCGTGCTTTTATTTACTCGTGTTAATGTAGCATATTTTAGATCCTTCTAATTTGAACAGTTTTTAAAAATTAATATGGAATAATATGATGCTACTTTAAAGACATTCAATTTTCTATATTGTATTCCATAGTGTGATGACAGGGCAATTATGATTTTGTTTGGGGGCCTTAATTGTTAGTGTATTGTTGATATGCAGAACATTGGGAGTTTTTTATATGGGGAGACTAATTAATGCCAAATCAGCCTTCAGAAATCTGCAAATCAGTATCTTGTGGGAATGAGGCATAATGGAGCAAATACTGCTTTAAGGAATGATGCTGAAGATTACAATTAAATCATGGAAAGTGTTAACACACAACCCCAAGTACATGTGATATCTATCCATCCTCAAACCCTGTTTTCAGATTGTTATAGAGTAGTGTGTTGCCTTGAAATGACTTTTGAAAGATGAAACACCACTGTTACTGGAGACTCATAATGCCCTTGATGAGATGGTAGCACTAGGCATGTTGCCAGTTTTTTTTGTACATGGGGTGGGATTGGGTGTACTGTTAGAACTACATGATCCTGTCCCCTCTTGAAAATATATAGCTGAAACAGTAATTCAACAAGAGTTAATGTGCTGCAAACATCATTTATAACACTTACAGCTCATCTGTTAATCCAGAGTACCTGTAATGATCTGAGGTTGTAGGTCCTCTGTTCAGTGGGTCTAGAACCAGGGCTGTGGGGACTCTGGGTCTTGAATAATCCCTTGTTGCTATTGAGCAAGTTAGAGGGACCAGCACTTCATAAATCCTGGATTGTCAGACTGCACAGGAAATCCTGTTGGAAAGTATAAAGTGCAGTTGTCTGATTGGTAGCACCTACTACTTAAGCCAGGAGGTGATTGAGGTGGACTGTCTAAGCAACTGTGCAGACTCTGTTCTGCCACATAAAACCC
Organism: Chelonoidis abingdonii; assembly: GCF_003597395.2. Classification (NCBI taxonomy): domain Eukaryota; kingdom Metazoa; phylum Chordata; order Testudines; family Testudinidae; genus Chelonoidis; species Chelonoidis abingdonii. The sequence continues at coordinate 25,594,868 of NC_133790.1, forward strand.
TGCCCTTGCCTGTGTCCTGCAATCTCCAATCCCTGCTCCACTTCTTGCTCCACTTCTGCTCTGGTCCTGCTCCTGATTCCTGTGCCAGTTCTGACTCATAACGCTGGCTCCTGCTCTGACCACTAGGTATGACTCCCTATCCCCCAGTTTCTTAACAGTATCTTGGCAGTCCTCCTTGCTATAGTGTGCTGATAACTTATTAAATCCAATAATGGTTTATATAAATCCAGCTACTCACTAGATTGGTGTGAATTTTATAGATGGGCTGCAGTGCTACGGTATAAGAGTTGGAGGAAAACATAAGATTTCAATTGTTCCAGCATTCACAGAAGGCTGATTGTCCAAAAATAATTTTTGAGGGAGTAAGAAGGAGACTGCCAGTATCTGTTTAGCATGGGAATGGAACACTTTTCAGGGAATGAAGTATTTGGAAATGCCTTAGAGAATGCAGTTGCTGAACTTGTTGAAAAGAAGAATTATGATGTGCCAGCCCAGAGATTCAATGGAAGGAAATACTCATCCTTTCCCACGAGAAATAGCTCTTCCAGGTCCTGGATGTACCAGTGCAGCCCAAGGAGGGTTGTGCTTCCTCGTCCAGATAAGTCAGACTGGAGACAATCAAAAGGAATATATGATTTATAAGCTTTTCAGGACCAAAGCTTAATCTTCTCCTGGCTCATTCTTTTCATTTTGCTTCCTGTCTTTTCAGTGTAAATGAACAGGAAACCAAGTTTTATTGCTAGTTGCTGTTTACTTCCTTCTTTACCTCTTTTTGTTTGGTTTTATTTGATTTTTGTTTAAGAGTACTTCTCAAGCTCGCTTGACTCTGAAAAGATGAAGCTAAAAAATGTGCATACCATGTTTGCAAAGATTTTGCAGCCTTCTGCTCCTATACAATACAAAGACCTTAGACCAGCACACTTAGGCAGTGATTTCCAGAAGATCTGAAAGGGCCTTACTAGTGATGCTTAGGAAAGGTGGCTTTTCTTGTAGTGTGTCTCTTGCCGTGGCAGCAAACATTTAGGAGGACCTATCTTAGGGCTGGATTTCTGAAGAGGAGAAAGTAAGATCTTTTCCCGGTGGGGTCAACTGAGTGTATGAATATCTGTCCCTGAGGTTATTACTTGGCTCTAGAAGGCTGCCCTGGTTGTGTATTGGGTAACTTTTTTTTCCAGGAGCCTGCCTTCAGCCCATGTCATAAAAAGCTTAAGAACCACCAGATATCTAATTTCTTGCCTTTCCCTTACTTGTTTTTGAGACTCTTTGGAAATTCCTCTCTGCTGCAGGTAGACTCTTTGAAATCAAGTTAATTGGCTATCAGTTAACTTGAGTTAGCCAACCTGTTTGTACATCCTAACCTGGACACTCCTCAAACGTGTTGGCTAATTTAAGTTAATTGGCAATTGATTAACTTGATTTAGAAGAAATACTCTGTCTGACCAAATGTATGAGAATGTGAGTGCTGGATGTGTAGAGATTACAGAACCAGAAGCATCCCTAGCTTCCAAGGTGTTATCTCTAGAAGAATGGGAGTGTAATTAATCAGATGGTTGATATCCTTAAAATTAATTAGATGATAGAGTGAATTGAAATCACTGGTGCCTTTGTTTTTAATGGAAGATCCAGAAAAAAAAAATCCCTGCCTTTCTGTTATTGGTGTGGACTTTTGCTGCACCATAGCTGCTGATATGGTGCCTTGCTGATCAAGTGCACAAATAGGCATTGAAACCTGGTTAGGGAGACTCAGTGGGAGGGTGGAGGTTGTTGACCCCTTTCTCTTGGGAGGCTTTTGTACTGAATCTTCACTGATGCTCATCAAAGCACATACTACCCTGAAGGACATTATGAAATGGATATTATCAAAGGAGCTTTATACAGGAATGGCAAATTCTGAAGTCCTGTTGTGTAAACCATGGCTCCTGAATAATTCTAGGGGTTAAGATTAGCGCCGATCCATAATCAACAGTTTTGCACTGCCTTCATCTGCTGCCAGAATAAAGAGTAGCCTGGTGTTAAGTGCCAGACGTAACTTGTAGAAAAGAAATGAGTAGGTAATTCCACATTTTCTTTCAAAGCAGCAGAAAACATCTACACCGATCGCTATGACATGTACACTGATCACTACTACATACTTGTCCCTGAGAATACTGAAAGGCTTATCTTGGAGCCTGCCCGTAATAATTTTCGAATATTATCCAACAGTTTGTTTTCTGTAATAATAAATAATCTTGTATTTATATTGAGTAATGTTAATATTGTCTCATTTATTTTTCTATTTTAATAACATTAATGTACATAATCACATTCACAGCACACATTGTTTTTTAATTTAAACATCACTTTGAAACAAGTTGCATTCTTAAAGGAATATTTGTATTTTAATTAGTAAATATCTCTTAAATAACCGTAACTACCTAATAATTACTGTAAATACACCTGAATTTGTAATTTGTATTTTCTTAAAAAAAGTTTTTATATTTTCACGTTTTGAGTCTTTCTTTGTATCCAGTTTTTGATTTATAAGTATCTACTGTTCCATGTTCGATTGAATACCCCAGAAAAGAGGAATTGTCATATCCTTATCTTAATAATGTATTTTGAATAAGCAACGTTCCATCTGAAGGTTGACTTTAGAAACTCATATTGAAACTTTAACTCATCTTCCATTATATATCTAAAATATCAAGTGCGAATGTAAAAATATACATAAATATTTGTTTATACCCCCTTGTTGCATCTTGTCTTAATACCTAGGATCATGAGGGCAAAGACCTCTGGCCACTCCTGTAGTACAGATAATAACAAATAAGTTTGTCTAGAGTTTGAGTTAAACCTTCCTAAATATGCCTCTCTGAACAGGTGAAATAAAACTTGTATTTTAAAGGAATTTTAATTTAATTTTGCACTAGTCTCTTAATTTTTTTAATACACTTTACAAAATTCATTAGTCTCAGCATGCACATTTGTTTTTGACACCACTGGAACCAGTGTGTTCTTCTTTGAGTGCTTGCTCATATCCATTCCAGTTAGGTGTGCGCGCGCGCTGCGTGCACATTCGTCGGAAGACTTTTACCCTAGCAACACTCAGTGGGCTGGCAGGGCGCCCCCTGGAGTGGCGCCGCTATGGTGCTTGATATATACCCCTGCCGGCCCATCCGTCCCTCAGTTCCTTCTTACCACCCGTGTCGGTCATTGGAACAGTGGAGCGCAGCTTAGCTGATCTCCACGTCCCTAGCTATTCGCTCGTTTATATAGTTATTGTGTATATAGTTAGATTTTTCTATAGTTCTAGTTAACTTTGTTGTAGTAGTTATTGTAGTAGTTTTTGTATATAATTAAAGAGGATTGGGGTTTAGCCCCTTCTCCTCACCCGGTACCGGGGCCCATGCCCGGTTCACTGGGCTTCAAACCCTGCGTGGCCTGTCATAGGCCGATGCCCACAGAAGACCTGCACTACTCCTGTTTAAAGTGCTTGGGCGAATCCCACCTCGCGGACAAGTGCCGAATTTGCAAGGCTTTCAAGACCCGGACAAAAAAGGAACGGGACATTCGCCTGAAGCAACTTTTGATGGAGGCGGCTCTAACTCCTTCATCTTTGGCACTGTCTGCTGCACCGGGGACAAGTGCCTCCTCCGTACCGGAACGCACAGCTACAGTAAAGGCTCCTTGGCACCAGCCTTCACCGGCCCAAGCTTCTGCCCGGCACCGCGCCCTCTCCCCAAGGAGCAAGAGGCGTAAGACTCCTGCGGCCCCTGTATCTACACCGCAGTCAGAGCGTACTACCAAGTCGGGCCGCCCGGCACCACAGACCTCTGCACCGTTGATTCTGATCTCACAGGAGCTGTTGAGTCCGATGCCTATCAGCTCCCTGGCACACGCTATGGTTGAGCTTTGTTGTGCCCTCTACGCCGGAGACTTTCTCCACAGCACGAGAACTGATTGCCTTGACGGAGCCAGAGCTGCCTCAGCCCCCAGCACCGCTGGTGCGGGTTGTTCAATCATTGGGCAAGCCTGCCATGATGAGGCCATCTTCACCTGGTACCATCGAACGTTGCCGGTCACGATCCAGGTCCCGCAAGCACTCTTGGTCTCGCCATCGATCCCGATCCCGACGCTGCTCGCAGTCCCCATACCGCTCTCCATCTCGGTACTGGTCGTACTCGTGGCACCACTGGAGATCCCGGTCGCCGTCTCGGTACTCTCGGCACCAGTCCAGATCCCGACACCGCCATACCTCTCGCAGCTGATCTCGGCACGGAGATTCAAGGCACCAGTCGACCTCCCGGCACCACACTGGTCGCAGGTCTCGGTCCCACTCTCAGCATCGATACGACTCCCGGTACCGTTCTCCGGTACTGCGTAAAGAAGAATCGACTGGACGCAGAGACCTGATCCAGTCGGCCTCAGCTCCCCCGTGGCCTTCTCGTCACCCATCCACCTCATCCCATGTGGACAATGCTTCCTGTGGGGATTCGGAGACGCATACCCATGGCCCGGACCACGGACCTCATCAGTGGTCCTTTTGGACACCTTGGGCTTATCATCAAGCCCAAGGCAAACTGGCTGGCCCATCACGCTCCGGTCACTCAGAGCACCCCGTGCCAGAGGCCACTGTAAGCAGACCTCCCCTGGCCGGTACAGAGGAAACCAGTGCCCACACACTGGAACTTCACGATTTTACGGCTCCGGAGATCCCCCAGGATCAGGAGTCAGTGCAGGACCCACTCGTCCTTGGGTTGTCATCGTTCTCTTCTCCGGATGAGGCAGTAGCGGGGACATCATCGTCGGGCCCACCTCCGATTGACCTCAGGTCACACAAGGACCTTCTGCGGCGGGTTGCTTAGAATATTAACTTACCGGTAGAGGAAGTTCCAGAGGTGGAGGACCCAATGATAAGCATTTTGTCTGCGGAGACACCAACCAGAGTGGCTCTCTCCTTCATCCGTTCGATCCAGGCTAGAGCAGACGCCATCTGGTAATCCTCAGCATCCATTCCACCTACAGCCAGAGGGGTTGAATGGAAGTACGTAGTGCCCTCCAAGGAGTGAGTACCTCTATGTGCACCCCCCTCCCTGTTAATTGGTTGTACAGTCCGTCAATGAACGGGAGCGCCACGGCCAACAAGCTCCTGCGCCTAAATCTAGGGAAGCTAAGCGAATGGATTTGTTGGGACGGAAAATCTATTCAGCAGGAGGCCTCCAACTCAGGGTTGCGAACCAACAAGCCTTCCTGAGTAGGTACAACTACAACATCTGGGAGGCGGTAGGGAAGTTTACAGAGTTGGTCCCTCAGGACTCCTGCTAGGAATTTACAGCACTCCTGGAGGAGAGGAAGAGAGTTGCGCGGACCTCCCTACAGGCCTCGCTAGATACCGCTGACTCGGCAGCTAGAACGGTAGCCTCTGGAATAGCTATGCGACGTATATCATGGTTGCAAGTGTCCAGCTTGCCACCTGATCTTCAACATATCATACAAGACTTGTCATTTGATGGACAGGTCTTGTTCTCACAAAAGAGGGACCCCAGACTGCAAAGTCTCAAGGACAACCGTATAATTATGCGTTTGCTGGGAATGCATATGCCTCAGACTCAGACGGTCATTCCGCTCCCAACCTCAGCGCCCTTACCCCTCACCTAGGCCAAGGCAAGGCTTTGCCAGAAGACGAGGTCGTACCAACCGCAGACGTCAGTCTGAACCTCGAGGGTAACATTTCTGGTCCCACCAAACCAACAGCGGGACCCAAATCAAACTTTTGAGGGTGCGTCCAAGAGCAGAGTACCAATTGCCTCCCCGGATTCCTTTCAGTTCTACAACCGCTTTTCCCCGTTCCTCCCTGCGTGGTCCCAATTAACTTCAGATCGTTGAGTCCTATGCACGGTGGAGCTTAGATACCATCTTCAGTTTGTTTCACCCCCTTCCTCCCACCCACCCCCCGTCCCCCTTCAAGGACCCCTCTCACGGACAGCTCCTCCTGCAGGAGGTCCGGAGGCTCCTTTCAATCGGAGCTATAGAGGAGGTACCAGAGCAATTAAGGGGCAAGGGGTTTTATTCCCAATATTTCCTAATCCTCAAGGCAAAAAGGGGCCTCCGGCCTATCCTAGACCTGCGAGGACTGAACAAATTCATAAAAAAGTTCAAGTTCCGCATGGTATCCCTGGGAACCATCATTCCTTCCCTGGATCCTGGAGATCGGTACGCCGCTCTCGACATGAAGGACACACATTTCCACATTGCAATTTACCCCCCGCACAGATGGTATCTGTGCTTTGTGGTGAATCATCAACACTATCAGTTTACGGTCCTTCCCTTTGGCCTCTCCTCGGCCCCTCGGGTCGTCACGAAGTGTATGGCGGTCGTCGCAGCTTCCCTCTGTCGTCGTTGAATACATGTCTTCCCATACCTCGACGACTGGCTTATTCGAGGGGCCTCCGAGGCACAAGTTATCAGCCATATGACCATCATCAAGGACCTGTTCACGCTTCTAGCCCTGATAATCAGTTTGGAAAAGGCCACTCTGGTGTCTACGCAGAGGATAGAGGTTATTGGGGCCATGCCGGACTCCAACCTTACGACGGCCAGTTTACCCCCACATCGTTTTCAGGCTATAGTCTCCCTTGTACAAAGACTTCAGAACTTCCCAACAACCTCTGCTCGCACTTGCCTTGGCCTCCTCGGTCACATGGCTGCATGCACATTCGTCACAAAGCATGCTAGATTGCGAATGCGTCCTCTACAAATCTGGCTCACCTCAGCCTATCGTCCGGGCAGAGACGCCATAGACATTATACTCACAGTTCCACCGAGTGTTCTGGGCTCCCTTGACTGGTGGGAAACGTCATCCCTGGTGTGTGCAGGTCCGCCGTTCCATCCACCGCAGCCCTCCACGTCCCTAACAACGGAGGCATCATCCCTGGGCTGGGGTGCTCACCTAGGGGACCTTCGCACTCAAGGCCTTTGGTCTTCCCGGGAGTTGATGTTACACATCAATGTCTGAGAGCTGAGAGTGGTCCGGCTGGCCTGCCAAGCGTTCCAACGCCATCTGCAGGGCCGTTGTGTTGCAGTTTTCACGGACAACACAATAGCCATGTATTACGTAAACAAGCAGGGAGGGACACGGTCCTCCCACCTGTGTCAGGAGGCGATCCAACTGTGGGACTTCTGCATAGCCCAGTCCATAGATCTAGTAGCCTCCTTTCTCCCAGGAGTCCGGAACACTCTCGCAGATCAACTGAGCAGATCCTTCCTGTCACACGAGTGGTCCATCCGTCCGGACATTCTCCATTCGGTTTTCCGGAGGTGGGGCTTTCCCCACGTAGACCTTTTTGCCTCCAAAGTGAACAGGAAATGACCTTGTAGGGAGCAGAACAACTGGCGCTCCCCGAGCTCCCTCTCGGACATGTTCCTAATTCCGTGGAAAGGTCACCTCCTTTTATGCCTTCCCGCCATTCCCTCTCGTCCACTGAGTTTTACTCAAGCTCCGCAGGGACAAAGCCCGCCTAATTCTGATCGCTCTGGCTTGGCCGAAACAGCACTGGTACATACTGCTGCTTGACTTTTCTCTGACTGATCCGATTCCCCTGCCACTCTGTCCGGATCTCATCACGCAGGACTTCAGCAGGCTTCACCACCCAGACCTGCAGTCCCTTCATCTGACAGCATGACTGCTGTCTGGTTGAGCCAATCGGAGTTGTGGTGTTCCACCTCCGTGCAGCAGGTGGTGCTGGGAAGCAGAAAGCCTTCCACGCGAACAACGTACCTTGCTGAATGGAAGCGCTTCTCTCACTGGTGCACCCAGCATGACCTTACTCCACAAACTGTATCGGTCCCCACTGTCTCGGACTATTTATGGTCCCTCAAAGAGCAGGGCCTGGCGATCTCTTCTATATGAGTGCATCTTGCAGCTATTTCCACCTTCCATCCTGGGGAAATTGGCAGTTCCATTTTTTCTCACCCCATGGTTTCTAGATTCCTCGAAGGCTTGGAGCGACTCTACCGTCAGGTCAAATGCCCAACCCCTACCTGGGATCTAAACCTTGTATTAACCAGGCTCATGGGTCCCCCCTTTGAGCCTTTAGCTGCATGCTCACTGCTGTACCTGTCCTGGAAGACAGCATTCCTCATTGCTATCACCTCGGCTAGGCGAGTCTCGGAACTCTGAGCATTGACTGTGGATCCCCCTTATACAGTGTTCCACAAGGACAAGGTACAGCTGCAGTCACATCCGTCATTCCTCCCTAAGGTGATCTCTGCCTTCCACATTAATCAGGACATCTTTCTGCCAGTCTCTTTTCCCCAAAGCCGCATTCATCGCGCCATGAACAACAGCTGCATACTCTGGATGTCCGCAGGGCTCTCGCCTTTTACATCGACAGGACCAAACCCTTCCGATGTTCACCTCAGCTATTTATAGCGGTGGCAGAGCGCATAAAGGGCATGTCAGTCTGTTCCCAATGAATTTCATCTTGGGTGACATCCTGTATTCGGGCATGCTATGATTTGGCTCACGTTCCGACTGGCCATTTCACCGCCCACTCTACCCGGGCTCAAGCCTCATCTGCTGCGTTCTTGGCACATGTTCCCATCCAGGAAATATGCCACGCGGCTACCTGGTCTTCCATCCACACCTTTGCATCACACTATGCATTGGTCCAGCAATTCAGAGACGATGCCGCCTTCAGCTCAGCGGCCTTACATTCCGCAACGTCTCGCTCCGACCCCTCTGCCTAGCTAAGGCTTGGGAATCACCTAACTGGAATGGATATGAGGAAGCACTCAAAGAAGAAAAGATGGTTACTCACCTTTGTAACTGTTGTTCTTCGAGATGTGTTGCTCATATCCATTCCAAACCCACCCTCCTTCCCCACTGTCGGAGTAGCCGGCAAGAAGGAATTGAGGGACGGATGGACCGGCAGGGGTATATATCAAGCGCCATAGTGGCGCCACTCCAGGGGGCGCTCTGCCGGCCCATCGAGTGTTGCTAGGGTAAAAGTCTTCCGACGGATGTGCATGCAGCGCTCGCACACCTAACTGGAATGGATATGAGCAACACATCTCGAAGAACAACAGTTACAAAGGTGAGTAACCGTCTTTTGATTCTGCTATTTTCAATCAATCCTCTTCTTTTTGTAGAATGTATTTCTTTATATATGACAATAGGTGAGGTGATTATCAAGTGATGTTTACATTTTTATCATGTGAACAGGGTGTCTAATAATGTTGCAAAAATTTGATTTATTTTGGCAACAGCTACAGGGTATTTTTTGGGATTTATGGAGATGCAATGGAAATATTGCAGTTCAACAGCTTTACTGATTTAAACATGGTTTAAAGAGTAATTTTGGAGTAAGAAGAATTGTATAAAAATGAACTGAAAGCGAACAGCGTTTTAAAACTCAGAATGTTAGTTTTTCATCTTTAGTGTCATTAATACAGAATGGGAAGAGACTATCTAGGAAGGAGTACGGCAGAAAGGGATCTAGGCTAGGGGTTATAATGGACCACAAGCTAAATATGAGTAAACAGTGTGATGCTGTTGCAAAAAAAGCAAACGTGATTCTGGGATGCGTTAACAGGTGTGTTGTGAGCAAGACATGAGAAGTCATTGTTCCGCTCTACTCTGTGCTAGTTAGGCCTCAGCTGGAGTATTGTATCCAGTTCTGGGCACCGCATTTCAAGAAATGGGGAGAAATTGGAGAGGGTCCAGAGAAGAGCAACAAGAATGATTAAAGGTCTTGAGAACATGGCCTGTGAAGGAAGGCTGAAAGAATTGGGTTTATTTATTTGGAAAAGAGAAGACTGAGAGGGGACATGATAGCAGTTTTCAGGTATCTAAAAGGGTGTCATCAGGAGGAGGGAGAAAACTTGTTCACCTTAGCCTCTAATGATAGAACAAGAAGCAATGGGCTTAAACTGCCGCAAGGGAGATTTAGGTTGGACATTAGGAAAAAGTTCCTAAGTGTCAGGGTGGTTGGACACTGGAATAAATTGCCTAGGGAGGTTGTGGAATCTCCATCTCTGGAGATATTTAAGAGTAGGTTAGATAAATGTCTATCAGGGATGGTCTAGACAGTATTTGGTCCTGCCGTGAGGGCAGGGGACTGGACTCGATGACCTCTTGAGGGCCTTTCCAGTCCTAGAATCTATGAATCTATGAATACTATAATTTGTCATTGTGGAAACTTCTATAATACAGAAATGGTTTTTGAGAAAAATGTACTTGTATAGTACAATATATATAATTACAATTACAGTAATTACTAACTTTACCTGGTCTTCACCAAGCACTACTGCTTCTCTGACCTCTCCATTGCTGAGTTTTCGATCTCAGATGTCCGTCTCCAACAATGCCCACCTGTCCCCATCACCTTGTGTTGCCACTCAATTCTTCTGTGGTTTTAGTCTGTCCTTATCAGTGAGATCTCTTTTGCTCTTGGATGACTTCTCTCTGTCGTCTGTTCCTTTTCTGTCATTGACTCAGGCCTTGTCTCTGCTCGAAAGATTTGCCAGTATAGTTATACTGGGAAATCCTCCTGTTGTAGATGCAGTTATAACTGTTTTACACTAGGAGGTTTTAACAGCATATCTACGTTGGCAAAAAATCATACCCCATTTAACATAACTATGCTGGCAAAACTTTTAGTGTAGCCACGACCTTAGTTGTTGCTTCCCTCCATTCCCATATCCCCAACACCCTTAACTCCTTTGCTTCTTTCTCGTGTTACAAGGTCAGCCCTGTCAGCAGCCAGCTTATTCCCAACATCTTCTTTTTTCTGTTCTTGTACCCATGTTGCTGAACTATCTTTGGCAAAAGTTCTGAAGCCATGCTAACTTCCTCCCCTACAAATTCACTGGGTTTGTTGTTTTGTTACCTGCTTAGCTAAATAGCTCTACTTCTCTGCCTTCATTAAGTCCTTCACTGTCAACCCAAGCCACCTTTCCCCATTAGCTTTGATTTTCCTTTCAAACACAACCCTCCTTCCTGCTCTCTTTTGTCTTTTCAGGATTTTGCAGATTACTTCGTAGAAAAAAATATTTGGTATGGCCTCTCTATTCCTTGCTCCTTGCTTTTTCTGTTCTCTTCCACACCTGTAGTCAATGCTGAGACTTTCTACCTTGTCTCCCTTTCTTGTGCCAGTGACATCCCTTCCCTCAATCTCTTAATGTCTCTTAGGTCCTCTCTCACTTTTGTCATTGCCCTTTCACTCTCATCAGGTTCCTTCCCCTCTCAGTACAAATATGCTTTGCCTTCCCTGTCTCTTAAAAAAATCATTCACCTCACCTCATCCTCAAGCTGTTGTCCAAATTCTTCTCTTCATCTTCAGATGCTTTGAATGTGCTGTCTGCAACTGCTTTCCTCCACTTCCATGTTTGACCTACCCCAGTCCCAGCTTTCACTCGTGTCTTCACACTGAAACTGCTCTCACCCAAAGTCTAAAGACTCTTTTTTTTTTTTTTGGCCAGATCTCCGTGCTGGACTGTATCCTTATTCTCCACAACCTCTCTGTGGTTTTTGATAGTCAACCACTCCCTACTTCTTGAAATCGTTTCCTTCACTGGTTTTGTGGCTTCATCTTGTCTCCTTGATTGCTCTTTTATTGTCTTTAGTGGATCGTCATTCTCTTCTCTCCTTGCTTTCTTTAGGCATCCCCCAAGGTCGTATCCTTGATCTCCCTCGTCTTGTTTATCGTTAGGCCCTATAGCTAAGTAATTTTTTTTTTTTTTTTTAAATGTGGACCTGACTTTGACTTTCATCTTATGGCAGTGACTCATAATTCTGGCTCTCTACTATTGTACTATATCTTCCTCCCTCCAATCTAGCATCACAGACTGACTGTCTTACATCAGTTTATGGATGTGCAGTTGTCATCTTAAATGCAGTATGGCCAATACAGTCCTTTTATTCTCTTCTCCCCCTGCTTTCTCTGTCATTGTGAGCAGCATTGGTGTCCTTAATTCAGCCCTTTCTCTGAAAACCACATATTTTAGACACTGCATGCATCTTGCCTTTTTCTTCCTATACAATATTTCTAAAACCTGTCCTTTCTTTGTCAGCACAGCATGAACCAGCTCTCATTTTTTCATGTATTGACTACTGCCATCTCCTCCTCCTTTCTGGGCTGGACTACAGCAACCTTACTCTTCTCAATTTGATTAAAAATACTGTGTTTGCAGTCATCACTCTTACCACCAGCATCTTATTTAGTTGGTGTTAACCTTGATGTACAGGGGAAAGGGACAGTATGGTCCCTAATCCATTATTTCTCCCTTAATCACTTTTACACTTTCTTCTAGACCCATGCCTTCTGCATAGGAAAAGACAGCCCCAAACACATTTTCAGTTAGTTACTTTATTCTCCTTCATATCCGTTCTTAAGTAGGGGATGCCAGGTCGAAAAGGGACTCTGGCGGCTCCGATAGCACTGCCGACTAGGCCTCTAAAAGTCCAGTTGGTGGCGCAGCGGGGCTCAGGCAGGCTGCCTACCTGCCCTGGCTGCGTGTGGCTCCAGAAGCAGCTGGCGCAAAGGCCAGTGGGCTCTGTGCACTGCCCGTGCCCAGAGGTGTGGCCCCTGCAGCTCCCATTGGCTGGCTGCGGAGCTGGTACTCTGGGCGGGGGCAACATGCAGAGCCCCCTGGCCCCTCCGCCTAGGAGCCAGACCTGCTGGCCTGTTCCTGAAGTCATGGAAGGCAGGGAGCCTGCCTTAGCCCCGCTACGCTGTGGACCAGAAGCTGGAACCCAGACCTCGAACTTCCTCCTGTACCCCAACCCCTAGCCCTCCAGCACCCCAGCTCCCTCTTGGAGCCTGCACCCCATCCTGCACCCCAGCCCTGAGCTCCCTCTTGCACCCCGGACTCTTCATCCCTGGCCATACTCTGAACCCCTTGGCCCCAACCCGGAGCTGCCTCCTGCACCCCAGACCCCTCATCTCTCGCCCCACCCCAGAGCCTGCACCCTCAGCAGGAACCTGCATCCCAACCTCCAGCCTGGAGCTACCTCCCACACTGTGAACCTCTCATTTCTGGCCCCACCCCAGAGCCTGCACCACAGCCCCCTGCCCAGAGCCCCCTGCTGCATTCTGAATTCCTTGGCCCCAACCCGGAGCCCCTTCCTGCATCCTAGAACCCTCATCCCTGGACCAACCCCAGACCCTGCACTCCCAGCCAAAGCCCTTACTCCTTCCCGCATCCCAATCCCCAACCCGGAGCTTCCTCCCACACCGTGATCCCCTCGTTTGTGGCCCCATCCTGAAGCCTGCACCCCCAGCTGGAATCCTCAACTCCTCCCGCACCCCAATAACCTGCCCCAGCCTGATGAAAGTGGGTGAGGGTTGGGGGGATGGAGTGAGCAGGGGGCGGGGCCTCAGAAGAGAGGTGGCAGGGGTGGAGCCTTGGGGCAGGGTAAAGGTGTTCATTTTTGTGCTCTTAGAAAGTTGGCAACCCTCTTCTTAAGATTCATTTTTGCCATGAGGCTTACAAAATTCTGCCCGGTTAGACAGGTGATGAAGCTGTGACTTTGCTTTTTCCATTCCTTATTCATTGGCTTTTACTAATTCTTTTGTAACTGCTATTCCTTGCTTTACATATACTCCTAATTAAAAGTTTAAAACCTATAACCAGCAAGCCCTGCTACTAACAAAGCTGTTCCAGTTCTTCACAGTATTGATTTTCACTGCATGTTTCATCTCTATTCCATACCTTTCCTCTCTTTCTGACTTTTAGGGCTTGTCTTCACTGCAGTCTAAATTGGTGCTGCTGCAATTGACGCAGCGGCATTGATTTAGCGGGTCCGGTGAAGATGCAATAAGTCAATGGGAGAGTACTCTCCCATCGACCTCAGTATTTCACCTGAACCAAGAGGTGGAAACTATGTCAGTGGGAGAGCGTCTCCCACCAACATAGCATGATGTAGACATGTGATAAATTGATGTAAACTACAGCAAGTTAAGTTACTTAACTTACATCGACTTACCCTGCAGTGTATACAAGGCCTTGGATTGTAAACTTTTCAGGGCAGGGATTAGGACCAGTTGTACAGTACCTAACACAGTGGGGAACCATAACGGAGACTTTAATAAATGTTTTGGGAAATGCAGTGAACCAGCTAGACATGATGACAACCTGGTTGTTGTGAAACAATGACAACTAGATTTTTACTATGTTTGTTTTATTTGCCCTAAAAGCTTGTTTGTTCCTTGTTTTGTTAGAACAAGGGGGAAGTGGGGATGCCCATTGAAGTGTTTATCAATAGCAGCAATAATTTTACCATTGTAAATTGAGAAATGAAACACAGGAATTAAAGTACAAAATCAGAAAAATAATATAAAGCCATGAGTATAAATGATTTTTAAAGCAAAATAACAATGATTTTTTTTTTCCTCCTTCAGGCTGAACTCACAGGCATCAAATGGCGTAGGTACAATTTTGAAGGTCATGGGGGTTGTGGCCCCATCATTTCAGCCCCAGCCCAGGATGATCCAATTCTGCTCAGCTTCATCCGCTGCCTTCAGGCCAATTTGCTGTGTGTGTGGCGTCGTGATGTCAAACCGGATTGTAAAGAGTTATGGATATTCTGGTGGGGAGATGAACCAAACCTAGTAGATGTGATACATCGAGAACTGCATAGTAAGTTGTTTTATTCCTTCTAAATCTCTGACTCTGCAGTGGAAGGTTTTAAAGTAACTTCTGCGTTTGACTTAGTTACAGTTTATGTGTACTGAATTCTGAAAAATAAATTCAACTACAGGTGGTACTCATTTGCAAATGAACCACAAGACAAGAATTGAAATGATCTTGGGATACTTGGGGTTTGGCTTGTTAATGGTTATGTTTTAGTGCAAACTCAAATGTGCTTGTAAAGTTAGCATAAGTACAAGTTTACATAATTTAAAATATAGTATAAGATAATTAGAAATTAGCTAATAGAACAAAGACAGCTGCCCTGTAGAGTCAACTCAAGCCCATGGCATATCATTTAAATTAGTGAGCTTCTTCATGGTTGTTTAGTCTGCCATGTTAATATCGATACACATTTAGAGCCTAAATGGAGAAAAGATGCAGCAGGTGAGTATGACAGACAAAAGGAAGAAAAGAGATAGGGAGGAGAAGGGTAACAGAGATCCCATAGTTATTATTTAGATATTGGACACCTTGATGATTTTTGGTGGTTCCCAGTGTTTTGTTCTGTTTTTTAATCAGAATAAAATCAGCTATTTCTGCCTGATGTACATACCTGAATCAGAAAAACCCATCAAAATGTTTAATTCCCAAGTCTAAATTGCAGGGCTATCAAGTAGAAAAAGTATTATGTATTCATTGTAGTTTAAGTTGAAGGTTTAACTTATATCCTTTTAATATACTATTTATATTTATGCATCACAACCAAATATGCGTTCGCAACTCCTTGTCCTCAAAGAATGCAAACCTGGTTTCTTAAGAAATATAGTTGAGATTTTTATAGTTGACTACTCCCATTAATTTCAGTGGAATTTGTATGGTTAAATCTCTAGTCAGCTTTGAAAATCTCAGTGTAAAGTTTTTGCATGCCTTTACTATTAGGAGACTCTTTTTAGCTGTTCTTTAATTTTCTCCTTAATTTTTTCTGCATTGTGTTTTTCTCCTATTTAACTATTATCCACTTTTCCTTTCAGAGATGGACTTTCATTCTTTATATACCTAATTTCCCTAGTTCCATAAACTGTTTAAAAAAAAATTGTTCACATTTTCAGGGTGCTCATTTGCCTAATTCTGTAAACAGTGTTGGAAGGATTTTCAGACCATTTTGGAATCAAAAACGTACAGTAAGAACCGGGGAGCAACTTCCTCTTGCCATAAGTTTCTCTGTCTGTAGTCTTTGCCACCAAAACAACTAGAAAGCAGTAAACCTTGCAGTCTAGTCCAAATGTACACTTTGCTATGTTTGTCCACTGTGCATAGTTGTCCCCCCCACAATATAATTTGTGGGGCGTGGCCTATTGTATTTCTGTACTACTTTTATCCTATTTTGTAACATACTAACAGTGTCATACTTGCGTCCTTACAGAATTCATGTTTTCGTGAATACCAGATTGTTTACTTGGCAATGTAACCTGTGAAATCTCAGAACTGAGGTGCCTTCTGTGTGTCTCTAGGCCTGTTTTATGCAGGTAGCAATGCAGTCATGTATAATTAAAGAGATGGCTCAGAAGTGCTGCATCAAGATATTCCACTAATGTTAATTTTTTATGAGGCACCTGTTCTGAGTGAAAGCACGGGTGACATTCCTTCTTACCCAACTAAGCTTTAATAATATATACTTATTCCCTTTATGAAATGTCATTTATTTAATATTTCAAATGCAGTGTGGGACTTAAGTATGTTAGGTGATCTTTTTATCAGAAGGAAATTGCAGCTTGGATTTTCCATTTTTATTGTAAAATGGTATAGCTGGTTTAGACATCATGTTACAAGTAACAGCATTATAGTAGTTATTGCTTCCAGAGATAACAGTACCGAGACGTAATTTCTGATGAGCTTGTTTGATATGGTTTGGAATAGCATATAGCAAGTAAAAATATTATCACTTTGTTGTGGGTTTAAATTTGGCACAGGATCAAGTGAACTGTGTTGTCCAGCATTTTGTGAAGAAACGAAGAATAAAATTTTTCAGCATGATCTAGTCTGTGAATTCTGTACAGTGGCACCTTTTCCAGCAGCAGTGTTACACTGACTAAAATTGTATGCGTGTGTAGTTAATTTCACTTTGCCAGCATTACTAGGAAAGTACAGTTGTACTGGAGTACAGCTGCTATCACTCTAAGTGATCATTTTTCTTTACTGCTAATGATGCCTCAAACAAAAGGGAAAGAAAGGAAGCCTCTGGAACAAAATGATTTTAGGGGAAGATGTGTGGAAAGAGAAAGATGTTGAGGTTAGTGAAGGGGAAAGTAGGAGCAATTCAAGCATATTCTGTGGAGGAAATACATGGAGACTGAATATGGAAGAGAAGAGAGACCCTGAGAAGAGGGAACAGAAATACTGCCACTGATTGGATGGATAGTTGCAAGAAACTGAGAATTAACACCCTCTGCCACATTTTTTTTAAATGGTTTTTATTTAGAATCTTCATCTGCATTTGTAAGAGTATGAAATCACTGCTTTAATGTGCTTTTCATACATCACAAGTAAGTTTATTACATTCTGCTACTAATTGTCCTTAATTATACTTATACTGCTTTAATTGTTCAAAAAATACAATATATTGGTATTGTAGTGTGCCATTTAATCACACTGATTCCATGGTGACTGTTGATCACCTTTTCTGGAATTGCAACAACCATTACAGAAAAGCAGTCATTTCTGGGATGGAATACCTGCAATTGTTTAAGAACGCATAATAGAACTACAAAATAATTTAAGACAAAACTAAAGAATCTAATCAACACTGCAGGAGAATTTAGATAGAATGCAATTTCCCAAATTAAAATTGAAACAAGACACTGAGATTAGCATATCATACTCGTGGCAAAAGTTCCACTGGATCTTTTATTACTAAGTGGTCAACTTTGTACATATCACCTAAAAGATAGTAACTCTGGAAGCATATAAATCCTTAACACCAAGGTAGACCAGTAGTTCATTATTGACTCTGAGAGAATCATACAGATTTTAACACAAGAACATTGGTTGTAATCATTCTGTTTTTTAATTAGACATTGCATATTGTTTTAAAGAGAGTGGAGTGATTTTAAATCATAGTCTAAACATTGCATATTAAAAATAATCAGGTGGAAGTTTTGTAAAAATGAACTTGAGAATTTGTGCTTTTGCAACTTTAGATAACAATTTATAATTAACCAAATTATACTTTTTATAAACTCACATCAGTTAGATTTTATTTGAATTTTACAAAACTGCTGTATGAACTCATTTTTGTTCAAACTGTATTTTTTTAAAATAATTAGAGCCCTGATTCTGCAAACCATTATTCATGTGAGTGAAGTTTCATACCTGTATAGTCTTCTCATTGACTTCAGTGGACTATGCATATGCTTAAATTGCTTGCATCATTGGGGTTTAAAATTGTATTTTTATTAAATATTTCTCTTAGTGGACTAATATCTTTGTCACTTTATAACAAAATAATTTAAGTAGTAACAATGAAAAGTTATGTAGACTTTCAATATATTAGAATTAGTTGTGAATTTTTAGTACACAGTGCCCGAAATGTCAACTGAAAGTTAAAGTTAAGTTTCTAAACTCTATTTAGGCAACTAAGGGTGGAAATTTCAAAAGCACTTAAGTGATTTGGGAGCACAGTTCCCATCAACTTCAAACTGCAGGCCCTAAATGGAAGAATATAACCTGGTTGAAATATTTTAGTTTTCTTGGCTTGTGGAAGTTCAGTATATCAGAAACTGGTATTGGTTGCAAATATGTGCACGCCATTTATCAGTTTTGAGTTTTTATCCCCATAGTAAGGGTGTTTATGAGGTCCTGGGGATTCTTCTTTTTCAGAGCAGAAAAAACATTTTCAGTATGAAATTTCTTAGTAGAAAATCTTTGTGTAAAGTCTGAAATTCTAATAACAGGAAACTAATTAAAGAAAAGTTTGAGTGGTAGCCATGTTAGTCTGTATCAGCAAAACCAACGAGGAGTACTTGTGGCACCTTAGAGACTAACACATTATTTGGGCATAAGCTTTCGTGGGCTAAAACCCACTTCACCAGATGCATGGAGTGGAAAATACAGTAGGAAGGTGTGTGTGTGTGTGTGTGTATATATATATATATATATATATATATAGTACATGAAAAGATGAGATTGTCTTACAAAGAGGGGGGTCAGGTCTAATGAGACAATTCAGTTAAAGTGGACTATTATCAAAAGGAGGAAAAATGACTTTTGCAGTGGTAATCAGAGTGGCCCATTTCAAAAAGTTGACAAGAAGATGTGAGTAACAATAGGGGGAAATTAGGATGGGGAAATTAGTTTTAGTTTTTGTAGTGACCCAGTTTTTATTCAGGCCTAATTTGATGGTGTCCAGTTTGCAAATTAATTCCAGTTGTGCAGGTTCTCGTTGGAATTAAGAACAAAATATCTACTCTATCAATTTAGGGCTATAAAATGAAAAATAAAGAACTAGCAACATCTAAATAAAATTGATGTAAATACATTTGTGACTTAAATAAATAAAACAGAACTCCCCCCCAATCATGTTTTTATCCATCCTGGTTTGAAATAGAGGAGTTAATTTTCTAGAACATTGTATAATTGATGCCACAGTTATGCTTCTAATAGTAATAGTAGAAAGTTTACATGAGAAACTTTTTTTTTTTTTTTTTTTAAATAGTGAAGACATACTTAATATATTTCTTGCAGGAGGGAATCAGGTTTTGTTGAAAATTTTCTTGATTTGAGAGTTTTTCTGTAATTCAAGTGAAAGAAAAAAGAGCACTTACTTTTGGAAAACTGGTGGATGAACATGTAGATAGTTAAATGCAGTCATCAAATAAATAGTAAAGTAGTTGCTTTTAAACTTTATGCGATGTTTTTATGGATTATGGAGTAGCAGTAGTGACTTTTTTCCCAAGTTTGTTTGGGTTTTTTTGCATGCACCCCACCCTCCTCTATAACAAACTGTTTTTTAAACATTGCCATCAAACTGCAGATTTGTATTTGTGGGGAGGGAAGAAAGATAACTTTTTTTTTCTCTCCCTACCTTTAAAACAAAACAAATTAACAGACATTTTGGGTGGGCAGGAGGAAGTCAGGTATCTTCACAAGTTTGAAAACTTTCAAATTCTCTTTTGTCATTGCATATCTTCAGAAAGAAGTAGGGTCTGAAGTTCCAGTTTAGTTTATGGATTCCATTTTATATGTTTGTGTCTTTTGACACTTTAAATCCAATGTTAATTTTTTAAAAAATGTTCTGAAAATAATGCCTTAATGGTCCTTCAGCATCTGGCGGATATCTCAGGAGCATAGTTTGCGTCTGCCTCTTTGTATCTCAAAAAGCATGTAGAAGTCTATAAACAACTTATTTGCTATCTGTTGCATAGGTCCTGTGCACTTTATAACCTCACGTTACTTCCTCCTCACCTTAGGAAATAGGTATAGAGTTCACAAATGAGCATGTTAATAGTCTGTAGTAAAGCAAAACTTATAAGATTTAATGATTTGTGAAAGGGTTAACTCCCCCCTCCCCAAATGTCCTGTGGCTTTATCTCTGTACTGATGTGGACATCTTAAACCTTGTCCCCTACTGTTTATGTAGTACAGCACTTATCTGAACCATGAGAGTATACAGGGTTTATGGTGTGCATAGTCAGATAGAATAGAAACAATACTGCTGGATAGGTCCTTGATATCTATATTAAGTTTAAAAGTAGGTATTTTGTATTGCCATTCAAAGATGAATTGGAGGGTACGCTTCTGTTTTTGTACGTTTTATTTTGAGTAGATGGTGCATAGAATCATCATAGAATATCAGAGTTGGAATGGACTGCAGGAGGTCATGTAGTCCAACCCCCTGCTCAGAGCAGGACCAGTCCCCAACTAAATCGTTCCAGCCAGGGCTTCGTGAAGCCTGACCTTAAAAACCTCTAAGGAAGGAGATTCCATCATCTCCCTAGGTAACCCATTCCACTGCTTCACCACCCTCCTTGTGAAAAAGTCTTTCCTAATGTCCAACCTAAACCTTCCCCTCTGCAACTTGAGACCATTACTCCTTGTTCTGTCATGGTTGAAGCTGTGTGGTGTAAAGTGTGTGAAGGGAAAGGGGGTCAGAGTTAACTTTGGGTTTGATACTTCAGTGATGATTGATCAGAAGTGCGCTTAACTTCTAATTTGATAGTATAACTTATATTACTGTACCTTTTTATGCAAAGCTGTGTAAAACTGTTAATTACCTGTATGCAGCATGAATTTCTATAGCGTTACCAGAAAAGCTGTATGGCTAGATTCATAGTCAAGGGACCTTACTATTAAATTTAGGCTGACTGCTCTTATTTCTTGATCTGATTTATGGGAGTTCTGAAAATGAACTTAAAACAATCACTCACCACAATGGTGGGTTTGTTTCTTTAGTTTAAAAAGTCCCATCTGGTTCCTCTGTGGAAAAGCCTGTTAAAAGTAGACAATCCTAATAAGATCCAGAAGAAGATTGGAGTGTTCATTGAGGAGGACATGTGCCAAGTCCTTTTGGCCTACTGATGTCTGAGCTAGAGGCTTGCAGACAAAAGAGAGAAATGTTCAAGAAGAGTCTTATGCCTCTACTAATTTCCAGTTCTGCTTCTTGAAATTGTAGTTGGCTTTTTTGGGTGCTTCAATAACCTATAGAATTTCTTATTCCCATTAGCTCAGTGAGGGTGTGAAATCTAATTCATTACTTCCTTTTCATATCAGATTGCTCTCTTAAATACCACAAATACCTCCCAGAAAGGATCTAATCTGCACTACCTAATGTGTTACAAATAAAATGGTCCTTCCATTCGATAGAAACATATGCATGAAATCTGCCAAATAGCTATTTTACCATTGCACCTGGGGGATTTTCTTTGCACTCATTAAATGTTCAAACTCTTTGTATTATGTTCCTGTTGATCCTAGTCCCCATTAGTTAATAGGGGGCTTCCTCTCTGATTTGCATTGTCCACTTGGACTTTGAATCAGCTTTGCAAGCGTTCATGGAAAATAATAGCAGTCATCACAACTGTTTTGAGGAAGGAAAAGGCTCAGGTATGATTCTGTATCTCTGTACTGATTTATCAAGAATTCTACTTCTCATTCCACAAATGATGTGGACATATTTGTTCATATGTTCCAGAAATTGAAGTTTATAGTAAACTATTAAACTATAATGAAAAGTTTCTTATCTGTAGCGCAAGATCTGGTTTATCTAAGAATGCATTGTCAGATTCATCCTTTCCTAAACATAATTGATCAAGTTGGCACTATAATCCTGTGTGTCAAACCCTTTGTTTCCTGTGGCTTTAGTCTTTTTTCTTTTGCTATTGTTCTCGGTGTCTGGTTCTTGAGCCAGACCCTTGCTTTTACATCCAATTCAGTAATGTTGCACTTCCATGAGTCCTTTGAAGATATTCTGTCAAACTGAGGATACTGGTAACTGTACAATATTGGTTGCAGGATGTTAGTGTTTTGAAGGAAATTCTGTGAACCAAAATGGCTTATTCTGTGCAGGTAAATCATTAGGGGTAGAGAGCTTATCTGTGGTTATTCTGTACTTTTGTGTGGTTTGGCAATACAGTTAAAATCCTGCCTACATTGAAAGATGGAACTGTGGTTTAATCCTGCCCACAGGCATTTGTATTGTAATGGACTGTGCTTACACAAGAAGGAATGAAATCTAGCTAAAAATAGAATTTTGTATGTGTTTTGGAAACTTTTCAGTTTAAAAAGCAGATGTCAGTATCAACTACATAATGATGACTATTTAATGTAAAAAATACTAAGGTATGGCTGAAAATAATAGTGGTAATTTAGAGGATTTGAATTGTGAGGGTAGAAGTTACAACAATCTTTGTAGTACAAAATTAAACACATCTCACTACTGGAAAGCCATTAGCTATTGAAAAATCTGTCTCCTTGCTGATTACTGATAATAAGGATATTTAAGAGATTTGTTTTCTTAATTCTCCAGAGCACACATTGTTTTAATAGGTTTGAGATCATTAAATTTTTACTTCTTTCAGTTAACTAAATGAGAATTCAATTTTTTTTAACTTGCAAAATTGTGCTGTCAGCCTTGGATTCAACAGTCCATTAATTGCAGTGTAATGATTGCTAGTTAAAGTTTGGATTAGACAAAATAAACTTTTTTGTAAGAAGGCATATTAAATGAGGCTATTGTGTCCTCATTTGGGATTAAGAAATTGCTTCATGGGAAAGTGCCAACTCCTCTTACACACATGAAATTGACAAGAGCTTTACTATGTCTGTGCAAGATGTCTTCATTTTGTTTTGTTTCCCCTTTTAAACAAGTCTCTCCCCCCACTCTTTAGAACTGGTTTTATTTATATGCAGGCAGTGTATAATTCATTTTAATGAATCCATCCCATTTCTAAATGGGAGAATCCATGAGAATTTTGTTTCTGGTTTTCACATAGGCACTCGGATATTCTTTTTTCATATTAACAAAAATATTGGAGGTTTATAGTTGTCGTCATCTAAGGGAATATATATATACTCCCACATCAACAGCTTGTAGTTAATGATGCATCATTCTGAACTGAATGAAGAAACTACTGAATACACTGATGTTTTTTCCCCTCATAATTTGTAGTATGTGGTGCTTCAAGATTGCTTTAATTTCTGTTGTTAGTCAAGGCCTACGTGTCGGATATTTTAGTATTGCACTTGTAATCTTTTCGTATTTGAAGTTTTCTTTTGAAACCGCTACAAAGTGTGTTACAACTAAAAGGGAAATTTCAGAAGAAAAACTATTAGTAATAAAAGGTACCTTTAGAGGCTACAAAAATAAACTCTTTCCTCTCCATTCCTCCTCCTCCAAAGAAGAGGTTAAGTTTCAAGCAGAGAGTGAGAGTTATTCAAGGTTCTGAACGATTTCAGAAGTTTTATTAATCTTACAAGAGCTACATTAACTACCGTTTTCCTTCTACTTTTTGTTTTTCGGCTACTTTTTGGTTTTTTGAGGGGAGGGGAAGTGAGATTATGTATGTTGTAAAATAGTAACTTCCATTGTGCACTGGTTATCTAAAAGATTCTTTTGCATAGCTATTTCAATAAGATTAGATTTAGTAGGTGGTTATATATATCTAGGAAGGAAAAGAAAATACAGGATTCTGAATTTGATAAGCAGTAGACGTGAACTGTTGTGAAAATATGTCAAGATCATCATAACTTGGAAATCTTTTAAGATAAAAGCTAGAAAGAAGTACTACTAACAAATTAGAAAGAATTATTAAACAAAAAGTGCTTGGAATTAACCAGAGTGTTGAGACCAAGTTGAAGTCCAACTTTTGGATGTAAATAAAAATCTATGTTTTACCACAGGCAACTCACTGAACCAAATAATTAGTTTTTTCCATGAAAAATTAGACGTGATACTGAGGCTGCAGCAGAGAAGTATGTAAAGGAATTTACATGCTAGTTATATTAAAATTAAACAATCATTAAAAGATTGTATTTTAAAAGTACTACTTGAGGGGAAAATGAAGAAATCTAATCAGAATTTGTTTTTGCTGTGCATTTTGCAAATTTAAGCAATATCATCTACAGCAGTTGATGTTTTTTGCTTCAGGGAATCCTTTTTCCAGTGAAATGAAGTCACTTAACTGTGTAAAGTAAATCTAAGTTAGCTGCAAGTGAAATCTGCCTTAATAGAATTCATTACTAACGTCTGTATTTTCATGTACTGAGTCATGCTGTGAACAAAGACACAGGTTGGCTGTTAAATTAATCTTTAAAACTAGATGAACTGTTACCTTTGATTACATATAGATTCACATTTTTCTAATGTAAATAATGAAGGCTTGTACATAAGCCGTATGATACTGTTTAACAAATGTGAAATAAAAAAGCAAGACTGTTTTGAAGTTCTCATAGTTTCTCTTTTAAAGGAAAATTTCCATTACAGAAATCATTTGTTCTTTTGTTCTTTATAATCTTATCAAGACTCATTATACTTTTACATGAAAATTTTTTGTCTCTAGAACAATAAGATTATTGCATCTTTTAATTAGACTCTTAGTTATCATCTTAGCTATATTTGTGAGCATTATTATCTGGGGATCTGAATATATCTCCATTTTATGTGTATAATATATACACAGATTTGCATACAGGATAAAAACTGACCCTTTGTTTTCTATGCAGTTGCAATCTTCCATGAAATGTGAGCCACAGTACAATAAATAAAGAAATGTTTCTGAATGTACACTCTCTCTGCTGAATAATAGAACTTTTTATTTGGGTTCTAATAAATTTTTAGCTGAAATAGTATTCCATAAATTTGCAGAGAAAAATGTCCTTGCACAGACCTGGAAAAAAAAAAACAAAACAGTTGTAAAGCAGTATATGAAATGCAGAGGCTTGTAGGAACTTTACTTAAGAAGTGAAATTGGAATTTCCTCTCTGTTCATTCCCTATGAGTATTGCTTGAAAAAAATCTTTTGGAGTTTAAAAAAATAAAATAAAATAAACATCTTGTCAGAAGATGTCACACATAGCAATCGTTCATGTAATGAAAAGTAAAAATCTGTTCTCAGTCCAAAACTTTGTTGGAACTGGAATTAATGTTTTAAATACCCATTAACACCGTTATAAGGAAACGAGGCAGGGAGACCCTTACTAACATGTTGTTCTTTTTAAAATAACAGATCCCTACAAAAAACATGCGGGTATCTGAAAGACAGGAAGTGACACTGTAATCTTAATAGTAGTTCTATATGAAAATATTATACCTACTATTGTTACTTGGAGGGTTGTAGACTTATATGGAACTAATCATCTTTTAGGTTAGCTGGCTGACATCCAACATCTCTGGCTGTCAAAGGTTTTGTAACTCACATTGCTTATTCAAGTACATAATATATGCCAACTTTCTGTGAAAAGTTGTGTTCCTGTTTGAGTACTAGTTATGGAAAGACTATAAGCACAGTTTTCGACCACCACTAAGTGGGTCACAAGAGTTGCTTCTCTTATTTACTTAGGGACTCCTCAGGTTCAGAATTGTGACATTTGGGAAAGAAACATCCAAACCCCACAGATTTCCAGTTGTATAAGATTTTAATTAACTAAACTAAGCATGCATATATATATATTTATAGAGGAACGTAATAGGTTTTCTCAAGTTTGCGCATACACACAACTCATACAACTCCTAACCTATGAAATATTTGTGTGTGAGATCTTTTAAACAAGAAGGTGGTTTAACCTAGTGGTGTTTTGGGTATTTGAGTCCTATAGGTGCCATTTTCATACATTGTGTGAGTTCTGTTCACACACACTCCTGTGTGGACATATACACGTACACATTCATTGGCAACTGCCAGCTGCAGGTTTTTTTAAAAAGCATTAAGGACAAGAATGCAGAAGTAGAGGCATCCCTTTATTAATAAAAAACAAAAACAAAAACCCAAAGGTTCTAACCATCCTAAAAAGTCCCTACTAAAAGTAATTAAGGTGCAGCGCTAACAAAAAGTTGGAACTGAAATTATAGGAAAACACCAATTATATATTCCCTCAGCCATGCACAGAGAGGGACAGTTCTCATTCTTATGCTTATAACTTCCCCTATATATGTTTATGTTCAGTGTCTCAATTTGAATGGCATTACTTTGTCACACAACATATGAGTGAAAAGTTTAACTCAGTTCAAGTAAAAAGTATTTTCCTCCTAAAATTACAACTTTGGGGCTCAGTTTTTATATGTGGACCTATCTGCCTCACACTGTTTACTATAACTGACAATTAGAGGCTAAAAAAATTGTTCGATTTTTGCTGTTTGTGTATTTAGTGCGTTTGACGGCATTTTGTGTGGTTGGTTTCATGGTTTTCCTTGGATAGTCGTATGTTCTCTGCAGTGTGAAAGACCCACAAAAACTAAGAGGGGGAGCAAAACATATAAACAAACTAGGACTAAGTGATTTATAAACCCAACAAAACTGACAAGGAGACTCAAAGCTTCTGTAATTATTTTAGGGTGGGAGGGGAGTGTGAAAAGACTAGATTTCCAGTTGGCAGTATCCCTTAAGCTTACAATTTTAATAAAAACAAAATCCCTCGTCAAACAAGGGAAAGCACGGAAATCCAAGGGTTACATACCTCAAACAATCTTAAATCTATCCATGTATTCCTGCCATTTTATGTACTCTCCAGGGTAAGGCAGATCTGTGTCTGACAAATGTAGTAGTATAGTACTTGGTTTACCTATTACCTCTGGATATATTCCTGCCTGATCCAAAACCTAGCAACAGCTGCCTGTCTTAAATCTTAGTTACTTCACTGTACTTCAGTGTTTTCTCAAGGGCTCTGGATGTTTTAAGCCATGTCCTAAGTTTATATAGCAGAGTGTATGTATTATAACTTGCATAGGGATACTTGGGTTTTTGATGTCTGCTGTGTGGAAGCTTAAAATCTGTGGTTAAATATTGTCAAGTTTTCAATGATTGAAATGAAGCAAATACATTAGGAAGGTGAAATCAGGAATTGAAAAGGTCTTGACTGCATGTATGAAGTCTAATAACAATACTTGAGTTTACATGGTGACTTCTACTTAAGGGTTTTGACATCTTCCCAAACACTAGTTAATTTAGCTTCACGACATTCCTGTTAGATAAGTGCTATTATCCCCATTTTACAGATGAAGAAATGAATCAGAAGATTGATTGATTGATTTGCCTAAGGTAACAGAAGATGTATGCAAAGTCAGGAATAGAATCTAGATCAGTCCTTGGACTCCTAGTGTTGTTGCTAAACCATCTGTCCCCTTCCCAGAGGCAAGCAGTTGATGATTGACTTCTGGTTAAGTAAATGGCATATGTCATTCAGTGGGGTGGTGCATATGTTTCTATTTTTGAGCATGCATCCTTGTACTGAAGTTGTGTGACTCATATTGCTGGTGTTGAAATTGCTGGTGATGTGCACAGGATTATGGTTGTTCTTGGACTTGATGTGTAGGGTGGGCAGGTTAAAGAAATGTGGGATATAAAAATGCTTTCCCAGGCTTGCATGGAAGCTGATACAGACTTCTTAAAGCAATCATCGTAAAAATGTATTTTAGGGCATCCTGCATCTGATTTATTGTAACAAATTTATGTGCAGTAACTTCCTTTAGAGAAGTTCTCTTTCCATTCTCTACTATTTTTACTATAGCCTAAGGAACTGGGATTTTATAAATTGTTATGCTGTTTATTGAAATACAGGTTATAGTAGATTAAAATGATGATTTGTCTCATATATAAAGATTCTTTCTTTTCAGGGGAAACCCTTCATTTGTTGGGCTCTTATCTCTTTTAGCTCAGGCAGGTAGCCCAATTTCATGTCACTGAGAACTTCACTTAATACTGGAAGGATACATACACATGCACTAATGGCAATGTTTCTTTGTCAAGCATTTTGCTTTAGAAGTTTATTAAATCTTAATTTAATTGAATGGCTAAACAGGGCATTTGTTGACTTGCATGCTTCTTACCAAATGCATCCTCAGGTTTGCCATCCAGGGCAACTAAATCACAAAAACAAGTGTATAGAGCCTTCCACACACAGGCATTTGGAAAAAAGAAATTATGAATGGATTTTCGCCTCTTATTCCCCCCCCCCCCCATCTCTCTAAAAGTAGAATTTTTGTTCATTAAGGGAGTCATTGGGATCCCTCACAAAATCTTAATTTAATGACAAAATTACAGTTTCTTTCTCAGAAGGTATCAAAAGTTGTTTTTCCTCTATGGAAGCTGTGAATTTCAACTAATTCTCTATTATACAAAATTCTTTAAAAAGTGCCTGAGAGAAGCAATTGCAGGAGTCCTTGTCTGCTCCTAGTATCCACAACTCATTCCCCAAATCTTTTCAAGCTATACAGGTGATCAAAATTGAATTTCAAGGCCTGTTGATTGGTCTCTTAGTGGGATGAAGGTATGACGTATTAGTTTACTTCTCTTTTGCCTGCAGAAAAAGGTATTAAACCTTCTCAGAGCATAAAGAATCTCAGTTTACTTGTCCTGTGCCTCTAAGGCCATCAGTAGTTTTGAGATCGACTGCCAAATTTTATCCTTGGTTACTAGAATAATCAAAATTACTTTAGTAGGATTGCACAAATATAACTAAAGACAAAATGTGACCCAAAATCTAAAGGAAAGTAAGCAAGAAAGATGGTTTTGCATGTAATTGCAGTGATGCCTCAATAGAACAATATATTTTTTGCAAAGTTTTTAGAATAAAATACCAAGAGTTGTCGATGGGATAGTAGATCTGTAATTGAAAGCCTATTTGGGAGATTTTGCCTTTTAATGTAGGGCTCATTGCTGTTCCTTATAAAAGAGCTTTTGGGAAAAATAGAGATGCTGCAGTGAAGGGCAAGAATAGCAGAGGAAAAAATCTAGGTCGTTGGTGTCTCCCCGCCCCCTTCTCCCAATTTCTAAAACAAATTTCTGGATCACTTGTAATCCAAGAATAGATATATAGTAAGATACCTCTAGTTCACTTGTCTCAATCATCCTCAGTCTGAACATAGGAATTCAGATGTTCACTGCATTAATAGCTTTTTGGACACCATGATTCCAATTTTTTCAGTTCCATCTTAGGAGGTGGGCACTTCATTGTGGAAGGTCCTCACCCATTTGGGAACTGCATTATGTCTACCAGCTATAAAAGGAATCTTTTGCGTTCCATCGGAACTTATAATCCTGCAAGATAAACTGTGGAGAATGTTGCTCTGAAGGGGTCACAGTGATCTGGCTTGTTTAATGAGCTGGGCCCATTCAGACAAAATGTGTTTTTAATATAACCAAATGCAAGATTATATATCTATATATATTGGAGAGGGTGCAGAAAAGAGCCACAAGAATGATTTGAGGGCTGAAAACATGAATTACAGTGAAGGATTGAGGGAGTCCTTCAAAATGGCTCAATCTGTTTAAATTAATAAATCCGATAAATTATACTGTGATCAAGTTATCTCTTGAAGTAACTTCATAGGGAGAAGATATTCGGTACTTAAGTGCTTTTTAATTTTGCAGAAGAAGACCTAACCAGAGCCACACATCTTAACAGTGAGGGTGATTTACCGTTGGAACAAACCACCAAGGAAGTGGTTGTTTCTCCATTTCTTGGTGTCTTCAAATCAAGACTGGGTGCCTTTCTGGATGGAGATGTATCTGTATCTATATCTATATATCCTCTCCTCCCACCCTTTTCTGTTGAAAAGTTTTACACTAAAAATACTCAGATGATGAAAAACAAAAGTCTAAGACCAGCTAACATCCTTAACTGTAAAAACAATGCAAACTGAAACACAAAATTGATATGCAGATATCCTGAGCTATATTTGCAACCATTGCTATGTTCTTAAACCTTTTATTAAGGCAGAGTTATAATGAAAAAGTTAACATACCACATCTTACATTACCTGTTACTTATTCAGCATCAGGTTATTATTCAAAGAATCAAACTAAAGATTCTAGCTTGCTGGTTGGGGAACCCCCTTTCTGTGAGGTATGCTAAAAAGTGTGACCAGATTTCTAAATACCTATCATTTTGTGGCACTTCTTTTGTATATGTACTTGATGTGAAATCTTTTCCATTACACCAAGGATAGTCCATATTTTATTACACTGCAGTTTCATAGGAGTCATCACAACATTTTTCCAGTAATGTGCATACTAAGACTAGCTGTTAACAAAAATGAAATTACTTTGTCTTTCTGTTCAAAAGGTAGATCCTTTACAGGTCAGGGGGTCTTTGGGAAGCTGGCATTTTGTCATAAGATGTATCTCTTTAATAACTTCCTCCCAAAACAGTTCCTGGACAAAACCATAACCTGTTACCTTTTCCCCACCTCCAACAGAGCACTTCCCTAATAGCACAAATGTGATGGATTTTAATTAGAGTCAAATGCCGTCAATACAGTAATTTATAGGAATTTTCTTTGAGCGACATAAATTGAAGGTAGATATCTGCTTCTCCATGTAGAGAGTCACTCATCCAGATGATTTTTTTTGTCTAAATCCCTCTCCCATCTTTTCATCTGATTGTGTTTTCTTATCCAGATCTTTTTCAGTCAAAAATTGTATATACCTTAGAAATTAAATCTGGTGTTCCAGCGTTCTCATGGGTCAACTTCTGAAATGTGGTTAAAGGTCTAGATAGAGCTGCCTTGTATCCAAGTTTCCGAATAAAATGTTTGACTTGTAAATATTGAAAATACAGGATCTTAATATTTGCATTATTACATCTTTTGGCATGATTTTAAATGAGGATCCAGGAATAGCTGTCCGTATTGAGTATTCTCAACTCTTATCAAAATGACTATTCATTATGGGTATTTCCTGGGGAGAAATTTCTGCTTATTAACGCAGGTAGCTTGGGGAGAGGGCCTCGGCTACAGGAATTTAAAAAATTTGTCTAGAGCTGCCAGAGTGGTCTGGATGACCTTTTATTTTTGGTGCCATAAATTACTTTTTAACTAATAATTTTGTGAATAGCTATATGTGGGCTCCAGTCTTGTTAGAGGGTTATCCAGTATTTGGTGTTTTTTGTTAACCTAATTGACCACACCTTTTAATTGTGATGCATAATAATAATAATAATAAGAAGAAGAAGAAGAAGAAGAAGAAGCCAAATTAGAGGCAGCTAGTCTACCCCATGTTGCAGGCTTATACAGAACTTTAGAATTCACCCTTTGTGTTTTTATGTATCCATGTGAATTTTTATAGTGCATCCTGCCATGTTTTTAATATCAGGGATATCAACAGAGATGCACTGCAACAAATATAACAGCTTTGGGAGGACATTCATCTTTGCCGATGCTACCCTACCTCACCAAGAAATTTCATATTTGTTCCATTCCTCCAAGTCTTATTATTTCACATTGGAGGGCTCATTTAGAGCAAGGAATGGTGGTGCCAGATCATAGTCTTCAGGTTGGTCAGTCTTATTTAAGTGAGTTGAGTAAAAACACTTCTATCCATTCTGAGGTACAATGCTCATTGTACCCACATCACTTTACAGTTGTGAAACATGGGTACTGACAAAACATCTGGAGCAAAACCTGCAAACAAGAACTGGATAGACTAAGTATTGACAATATCTGTGGAAGACTGAGCGTGCAGTTTGTGATTACAGTCATTAGAAGGTTCCAACTATGATGGTTTGGCCGTGTTGCTAGAATGACCTCATACTGACTGCTTATAATTGTTCTCTGTGGAAGAGGAGGCATGGTGAGAGAGGCTGTGGACGTCCAAGGAGACAGTAGTATAACAAGGTATATAAAACCATCCAGACAACCTCTAAATAGGCTCAAATAGTTGCTCAAAACAGACATGGATGGAACCTGCTCATAATCTTGTTCTTACACAACCTTGGTGTTTGGAAAAAGGAGATGATACTAATTAGAAGAAACCATATTTATAGTAAGGTTGATTTTGATAGTTTTCTGAAAAGTATCAATAGTATATTTTATGGCATCTTCACAGTAAAGCTTCAGCACTATACGTTATTAGTGGCTAAGCTGAATTAATTGAATAGGTCTATAGCTATAGCTACCAAATTCACAGGACATTTTGATCAATTTCACAGTCATAGGATTTTTAAAATCGTAAATTTTCATGATTTCAGCTGTTTAAATCTGAAAGTTCACAGTATTGTAATTGTAGGGGTCCAGACCCAACAAGGAGTTGTGTGTGTGGGGGGTGTTACGGTACTGCTACCCTTCTGTGCCGCTGCTATCTGCAGCATTACCTTCAGAGCTGGGCATTTGGAGAGCGGTGACTGCTGGCCGGGAGCCCAGCTTTGAAGGCAGAGCCGCCCAGAAGTAAAGATGATATGGTGTGGTATTGCTACACTTACTGCTGTGATACTGCCTGCAGAGCTGGGCCCACAGTCAGCAGCTGCCACTCTCCAGCTGTCCAGCTCTGAAGGCAGCACAGAAGTAAGGGTGGCAATTCTGTGACTTCCCTAAAATAATCTTGTGACCCCCCCGCAACTCCCTTTTGGATCAGCACCCCCAATTTGAGAAACGCTGGTCTCCCCTGTGAAAGCTGTATTGTATGGAGTAAAAGCACACACAAGACCAGATTTCATGGAGGGAAGCCCAGATTTCACAGTCAGTGATGTGTTTTTCATGGCCGTGAATTGGTAGGGCTCTGTCTATAGCTGTATTGTTTTAAGAGCAAAGGGGGGGCATTATGAAGTTGGTAGTTCTAGTGCCTGACTTGAGACCTAATTATATTAAAATGATATTACTGCTTTTACTGTTTTCTTTTGATGAAGTAAACAAAAACATTTTTTTTGAATAAGCATTTTTATTTTTCAGTTTCTGAAGGCTCTAAATATGCATTTGTCCACTAGTTAGTGGCAAGCCATATTACTGAATGGCTAATTACAGGGTTTGAATTGCTCTAGTATATCTAGTATGGAACATTGGCACTTCCCCTGAGTAGCTGAGCCAGCAATATGGGAGTAATGATTCTACATTGCTAGTTCCTGTTGATCAGCACTCCTTTTATTTTGACTACTGTCAGTCAGAGAAAGGAGAGTATTAGTCATGAGTGTTTCATGCTGTGTCTGATACATGCATAGCTGGTAGAATGGGAAGAGCAGTGTTGCTCTTCTTGAGAGGCACCGAAGGATACACGTTCTTCCCCATTTCTGGAAGAAGCCATTCGAATCCCTCTTTGGAGATGGGCTGGGCGGGAGGACAAAGCCAACCTTCCTAATATCCAGTCAGTCATAATGTGTGAGCAGAAAATTGAGTTGTCTATCTGTTTCCAGTAGACTGAGGAAGCAGAACAAACATGAGCCTGTTCTTAAATAAAACTGTTGCCCTTCACATTCAGTTCCAGATGGTGATATTTTAAGTACAAAGTAATACGATTGGGCTGAAATATTCACTTTTACTCAAATAATACTTTGCACTTGCAGAGCTTTTTATGTGAATAACTTACAGCATTTTCCTAAAGTTAGTAAGAAACATGATTCTCTTGAAGCCCATACAGGGCAAACCAAGGGTTTTTGCAATATGCATACAATTAGTTTTAGCATTTTTTTTCTTCAGTTCAATTTGAAATTAACAACAGACAGTTGCTAGGGTATTGTGGTAAGATAATTCCCTAGAGTCTATAGTCAATCATGCAACAGAATTGTTTTGATTTTTATAATTAAAGCAGTGAATTATAAATGGAAGAATTATTGCAAACATCTTTCTATTGAAAGAGCACTTCAGTCATTTGTTTGGGGACAATTTTTAAA
This sequence comes from Chelonoidis abingdonii, assembly GCF_003597395.2. Lineage (NCBI taxonomy): Eukaryota > Metazoa > Chordata > Testudines > Testudinidae > Chelonoidis > Chelonoidis abingdonii. The sequence continues at coordinate 25,628,786 of NC_133790.1, forward strand.
ATACAGGAGAATATTGTAACAAAAATGTATCAGGAGCCTCTATATGAAATCCTGCTATGGCAACATGAATAGTCCTTTCCTTTCAAACATTAATTCTTAGAAATGTAAAGCCCTTATATTTTTGTGATTTGTATGAACAAAATATTTGTACTTCATTAATAAGTTGGTTTGTTGCTTGACATTTGCTCAATTTTACTTTAAAATGTATGTTGCCACATTTTGCTGTACCTTCTATCAGCCAAGGAGAACTCTAAGTCCATAAACACTGTATCACAGATTAATAGTGTTTTACAGTTCCGTTACACCTTTCATTAGAAATTCTCAAAGCACTTCGCAGACATTAATTCTTCAACACTCTTTCCAAAAAAAGAGGTAAGTAGGAATTGTTGGTTCCATTTTACAAATGGAGGAACTTGTTTCAGATTAGTGAGTCAGTAGCAGATCAGGGTGTGGAAGCCATATCTCCAGGTTCCTGGTCCTTTGTTCTGTCTACTAAAACACATTCCATGTAATACTTTGCAACATTCCTGTTTGATGGATGGGCCTAGAATGTCTTATGTCCTTTAGGGCAAGTAGATGGGGAAATATGTATTCTCTTCATCATATGCTGTTTCTCCTGTTAGAAGGGAGAATAGCTTCTCTCATACGTTCAGGGTGATGGTGTGCATGAATACCATCTGTTCCTCTTGATTGGTGGTCCCTAGTCTGACTGAGCTCTGGTAGCAGTCCTGTGATCAGCACTATAGTATATGTGGGTTGAGGCAGAATAAGGAGAATTTCAACCAAGGCACTGCCCTGTCCACTTCAGTGGTAGGACAGGAGTATTCCTTTTCAAAAGGGAACTAATCATGTGAACTGTGGCTCTGACAGGGTTCACTCACTGCTGGTGGTGCCTCCTCCTGGGCGTTCTGGGGATTAGCTTTGCTAGGTGCTGCGCCCTCCCTTTCTCATCATCCTCTTGTCCTGTGGACCCCTTTCGCTCCAGGAACTGCAGCCTCCTCTTTGTGACTCTGTGTGCAACAGATTATTCCTTCCTAAGTGGAATACTTTGCATTTGTCCTGACTAGAAGCTGAAGCCAGACCAATTCAAATAGAATTAAACAGAATTTTTTTTTTTAAACAGTGAGGTTGATTAATCATTGTAATTAATTACAACTGGTGAAGTCTCCATATCTTGATATCTTCAGAGCAAGACTGGTTGTCTTTCTGGAAGATATGCCTTACCCCTGTATTGAACCCAGTACTTTGTGTTTGGATAACTGGGTGAAATTTTAATGGCTTGTGACATACATAGTGTTCTGTGTTTCTGGTTTTTATTTGTTTTAAAAAAAAAATCTGGGAAATTTTCGGTGTTTATTTTCTAAACATTAAAACTGGGATGGCATCATTTTAAAATAGTTAAAAAAAAATTGGGAAAAAAATCAGGGAAAATGAAAAACAAAAAAGCCTTTCATAATATGCACATTTTACTACAGTATAATTGAAACATTTTGTTTTATGAACAAAGGTATTTTTTTCTCTCTCAGAGCAAGCAGTTTTTCCAGAAATTCTGGTTTGCCTAGGCTCACGTAATTTTCTTCAAAGAATCTTCACTTGTGTTGAGCCTCTTGCTGTCTTGGAGGTAGTCCAACTTTGAAAATAAGCGCTCTGCCTCAATAGATCCAGTGAGTAATCTCAAAGTTTGCTGTGCAACTTTGTTGAAGTTGGGAAGTGTGTCTTGATGACTCTTCCAAAAAGCCAGTATGTCCAGTTTCACAATGTCAGGGCTAGGCATATTTATGTAAGTAGTAAATTCCCCTTTCAGATTTGAAATTCATTTTTAGTGGCAAACGATTGAAACACTGTGGTATAACGGTCGTAGTTTGCCACAAAATTCACCTTAAGGAGGAAGTGTAACACCTAGATGACATTCCGAAAAGAATCTTCAGCACCAAACATTTTGGGATTCAGATTACAGGCCGTGGTTGTTTCCAATTTCTCACTGAGCATTGTGTTGAAAGTTTCGAACACTTTTTTTGGTGTGCTTATGTTCCAGGATCAGAAGGATTTCCAAAAACAGCTGGGTTTTCTCGCTATATGTTTCTCCTGCAGCTTTTGTGCTCAATTCAGTTGAGATTTTAGTTGTCAGGATCTGGTAAACATCTGTATTGGCAAGCATGTTGGCAGTAATCAGAGAAAACATCAGTGTTAAAAATAAATATTACCTTGGTGCACAGAATCTGATGGTCATTTGGATTATTTGCCAGTCTCTTCAGAGTTCCTGCTTTAGAACCCACAGACTCTGGATGATCTAGAAGACTCATTTCATTAGAACAGGCTACATGTTATTTACTGGACAGGCAGCGAAGTACGAGCTCATCCACAGATGTGGCATAATGTGGATAGGTAATCCACAGTCAGCTCTACACTTGTCTCGCACTGCGTAAAACAAAGCCTTCAACTTGTTTGCATGCTTGAAAATGGCCCCGACTCCAGTGATGCAAGATACAAGATTTCACATCTTTCATTTCTTCTGTAGTAGTAGCTGCTGACAGCACATCGTTAATCAGGTGCGCAGAACAGATAATACACAGCAGCTTCAGTTTCTGATTGAATTTAGTCATGTAGGAAGTAGAATCTGTGTTAGTTGTGGCCACATTTTTCCCAAGTTAGTTGGTACATCTCAAATTCAGGCAAGTCTTATCTTATGTGGGGGTTCTGTTCCGTGGTTATCACGTAAAGCGAAAACCGCGTATACTCAAAATTTTATCCCCAGGCCCTTTAAACCCCACCCGCAGCTCTGGCGGCCAAGCCCGGGCGGCATTTAAAGGGCTCCTCTGGGCTCCTCGCCATGGTGCTCAATTCTCCCTCTCTTTTACTAGGGGCTAGGATTGGAATTTGTGCGTGCTCTTTTACTAGGGGCTAGGATTGGAGGGTGAGTGGGAGAAAGGTGTGGCAATTAGGGAGAAAAATTCCTTGCCTGCCTGATGATTATCACTTCACACTTTCAAAATGAACAAGCCTTGAAATGGTGACTGTATCAGTCTTATTTCCCTGTAATAGAGGGGTGCCTGACTCCTCTCCTCTGGATGAGTCAAATCTTTAATAGTATGAGAACTCTTGTCTGGTTTTGTCCTGGAATCATGGACTTAAGTAGTGAGCCATTGAGAGAGAGATCCTCAGAAAACAAGAGATACAGATAAACAGTGTTATTTTTATACTTAAGAGCTGTTTGGGACTAGGCCTCATTGCCATTGGGAGATTTCCCTCTGCTGGACGTATTTTATTGATTTCTCTCTGGCTACTTCTAAACAATAATTTTCAGAGTTGATTTTTATCCTGTAACTGAAAGATAATCTAGAAAAGAAAACTTTGATGTTGGAATGTAACAATAGCCAAATGGCAGATACTACCATTTAATACCATACAAATACTATGTATTTAAATATTTCACATGGGAGATGTCTCCAACAACTTTGTGAAATTACTCAGTTGGATACTCTGCTATTTTCTCAATATGCTTCTGCGAAACAAAGGATGAATATTTTCATCAGGTATACATAATGTAAGTTTAAAAAAAGTACTGCTCTCGGTACCTGATTAAGAGAGTGTTTTGGATCAAAAGGGAAAATAATTAATGCAGTCTCCAATCTTTCACCACTACATGCATTCATTCTTCTGGTATATGGAGTTTATCAGTGAATATAGTTGGTTTTGCTTTCAGAATCAAAATGTTGGCAAGTCTGTGATTATAGTCTCTCTGAAAGATTTTTATTCAGTTTTCTTTTAATGAGTCAGTACAGTTAACTCTGTTTTTACTTGTACTATATAATGAACATAATGCACTGAACAAAAGTTGGAAATAAATTCCTGAATTTAAAAAAGGGGAAAATACAAGATCTGAAGGAGAGTTATACTACTTATAAATGAGACAATCAACCTGAAAAAGTGGGTCTTACACTGAAGTATTGTGTTTAAAAGATATATTGGAAGAAATAGCTGTTTTTATTTTAGATTTTCTCCTAAATTTAGTTGATTTGGCTTAATTAACTCAAGATTAGCTGACAGAAAACCAGAGACTTTAGTTGTTGATGCAGGAAGTAATTATGGTGGTTATTTGATATTTGGATGGGCAGCTTTTTATAAATCTCAGTGAAACACAATGCTGCTTTAACTAGGTAAACAATATAGGAATGTAGAAGTATCTGCAAATTGATCAAGATTGCACGATTCATTATTACATTAGTTTAAAATCTCTTTATTGTTCAAATTGCTTTGCAGTTTTCTGTCGTCATTTCTTTGTTTTAATGGGATTAAATAATTATGCCTACAATTTCTCACTGGTAACTGGTTTGATAAAAGCAGTTTGTAAATTCTAGCCTTCGCTATTTTAGGAAAAAAGTGCTTTGATTGTGTTGCAGTTTTCAAATCTCAGTTCATATATTTAGATGGTCTACTAAGGGAAGTGGGAATATGGAAGCAAATTATAAATACTGAGCTCAGAGCTTTCCCTTGAGAATGCATGTAGAAGACAGTAGAATTTAGATTGAAGCAGCAAAAGAAATGTTAAAACAGCTACCTAGACAAATTATTTTATTGCAAAATTAGGTATATGTCAGGTAATGTTGAATTTCTCGTCTTTTAGCATGTTAATGTAAAGGCATCAGTTGAGGATTACTAAATATTGTTTTGGAGCCTAGTTACTGTGAACTTTATAGTGCTGAATATATTTAAGCTTTTTTAAATGTTACATTATGAAGGCCTATTGGTACTTGTAACTTGGTTACTAATATCTTTGTTACAAGGCATAATTTTGTAATGTTTAAAAATGAAAGTTGGGTGCTGGAGGTTGTAACCTATTTTTTTTATAGAAAATGTGTAGACTGTCCAATACAGGGACGATCATTTTTTCCCTTTTATCAAGGGAATCTACTGGACACTCAGGCTTGAAAATGCTCTGCTTTCCTACAGTTTCCTAATATGAGGCTGCCAAGGAGTTTTTTTCATTATTTGCTGTAATGCTCACTAAAATTAAATGCTGTTTCTTGCTATTTAACATACACCTCTACCTTGATATGATGATGTCCTCGAGAGCCAAAAAATCTTACCGTGTTATATCGAACTTGATTTGATCCGCCAGAGCGTGCAGCCCCGTCCCCCTGGAATGCTGTTGTACTGTGTTATATCCGAATTCGTGTTATATTGGGTGGCGTTATAACGGGGTAGAGGTGTAGTATAATTTTGAATATGGCATTTCCTCAGTGTTGCAGCTGGCTATCCTATCACAGTAATTTACTAAACTTTCTCATTACCGAGATGTGGATGCTTCTGCATGTGGTGATAGTTCATATTTAACAAAATATTTGCCAAGTATTTGACCCGCCTGGATACATGACTCTTATAGTGTACTGCACTGTCATGAGGCCAAGATGTAATGGGTATATAAGATAAGGACACAATCATCTTTAGCACAAACTAGAGGAACATTTATAAGATTTACAAAAACATTTAGCATTTTACACCTCTTGAAAGCACTCTCATAGATTGCTCTGATAAATGCATGAAAGCCATTTAAGAGGGCACAATGTGGTTATTGCTGGTTTGCTGCCTAGGCATCTTTAATTTTTGCCTGACCTGTCCTGTCCGCTGCTCTTCCACTCATCCCACCTTGCAGGAGGCACCTTGTGACTTTTTTGCTTTTAACTTTTTTCCTGTAGTTTTGTGCTTATGTTGTCTTTGCTTCTGTCCTGGAAAAATACCCCTTAAACCCAAAATTGGGATTGCATGGGCTGTGATAACCAGGTAGTGTTTGCAAAGTGGGTGGGTCTCTGGCCTTACAAAGGCCAGGGGCAGGAGCTGCTGGATATACTTATTCTTGAATTCAGTGGCTCTGGCATACTGTATAAATACTGTAAAGAGTTTCTGGATGCTATTTCAGCATATAAAATTGAGTAGCCACAGTGAAGGCAAGAGGCCTGTACTACTGGCCTTTAGATGAAGAAGGTGAAATCTATATCCCCTGCATTTAATCCACTAAAAACACAGTTAGGCAGGCTTTACACTGGTGAAGTGTCACTTATATTGATTAAAATTATGATGATCAAACTTTTTCTTATGTATTTAAATATTTTGAATATTAGTGGTAGTTTTATATTCAAATTAGATTTTTGTCTGGTATCGTTGGTGGGTGGAGACTTTTTTTTTTTTTTTTTTAAACATTTGTGAAAAGAACATTGAAGTATTCTGACAGTTCTTATATGTTGAAAAAAAATAAAGTTAACAGTTAGGAAAATACTTTGAGTCCTGAATTTTAGTCAAGTACCAGAAAGCACTGAGTGTACTGGACTGTAAATATTGCAGTGTTAGCACAAATTGTCTGATGTAAAAAGCATGTTTTTGTTGTAAACATTGGCTGGTTCAGCAGGTTGTTGGTTTTACAGAAGTGCACTAAACAATATTGCACTAGAGTAATATTAAATATTTGTCTTTCAATGTGTGTTGTCTCCAAAAAATATTGAAGTTGTTGAATGTCGATAACAAATGAACTGAACTGCTTTATTTCTGTGTTGAAAAGACAGACCTTCTAGTTTTTATATATCCTGCTTTGGATTAATATTTTTTTATTATAACTGTTCTTTATTTTATGCAAGGAATAATATTAAAGTGTGCTTCTGTAAATTTCTTTTGATTTTGTTTTTAAATAAGCTATAATTTCTCTTCATCTTAAATGTTATGTTCATTTTAGCGTTGGCACTCTGCTGTGTGTGGTATTGAAGTGTTTCAAGTGACTGTAATCACAACAGCACTGGTAAAAGTAGCAATTTAAGTAAACATTTTCCAGAAATTTAAAGCAGTGTGTAAAGTTCAAATATTTCCAACATTTAAGTGTTTTTGTACAGAACACTTTTAATCCACTGAATGAGAAGATTGTATTTTTGCAGTGTATTGTTTTACAGTCATAATTTTGTGACTGTACTTTAATGTCTTGGATATGTGGGTATAGAATAGTGCACACAAATATAGATATATTATCGGTTTATTCACAAATATACAAGTCATGATCAGAATTTATGATGTTCTCACTATATAATATGATTTATATATTTTTGAATTTGTTTTAAACCTTGTCTATCCCTTCCCTAACCCTTCTTTTGTCTGTTATCTTCATTTTCTATACTTGTCTGATATACAATACAAACTGTTCGGGGCTTCTTTTTTTCTGAGTGCATCTTTTTATCTTGTAGCATGCCATGCTAAATTATGACACTATATACATAATATCCAATCTAATATGTGCTTTTATATATACATATATGATGAGTAACCATATTTCTGTCATGCATTTTGGTTAATTTAGTGTTAAGGTGATAGTATCTGAGCTCTCTTATGTGATATATAAATGTGTGGAATACCACATTACATTAATATGATGTAAATACTGATGTCTATCATTTGAAAAGGAAAGTATGATTGTATTGTTATTCTTAATGAATATTATAAATGTCTTGTAATTAAAAAAAAATCTGAAAATACACAGTTTCTGTTAAATTTGCATTTTGCCATGAAAAACTGTTTTATGGGGAAAAGTAGGTTGTAATGAGTATAGGCTATATGTCTTTCTGTGATATTACACAATTAAAAGCATTTGTGGACTATATATGATCCAGCTTCATCATATTCTTGTTTGCAGAACCATGTCTGTTGGAAAGTAAATAAGGAAGCCAGAGTATTAAAGTTCTGGTGGAGCAGTAATTTTAATTTTGCTGGGATTTATAGCAGTAATCTTTCTTCATTTTGTCCACTATGTCAGGATACATAGTAGTTCCTCTAGAAAGGACATTAAGAAAGACCCGTATGCCAATAATGTAAATATCTCGTTTCATTATGCTGTTGTAGGGTTGTTTTGTGAATTCAGTCAGATTTCATCTCCTAGTAATAAGAGAGCTGGAAGAATTTTGGGGGAGAGGAAGGGAATGCTCATTACCAGTGAAGCCCATCTGATGACATGTAACTCTTTCCTAGGGAAGATGAAGCAGTAGCTGTAGCCATTTTGTTCTCAGTCGTAAGCTACGTGGCATAGCTTTTCCTTAAGATCCTGGACAATTTCTCTTCCGGCTGTAGTGACAAAGGAGTCACTATGTTTATTGTCAATCTACATAGATAGGCACATTGGGACAGTTTTTTAACAGTTTTTTAAAGGCACTTAAAGAAACAGATAAACATCTAGTGGGATTTTCAAAAATGCAATTTTGAAAATACCACTAGGTGTCTAAATATCTTAAAATCTGGCCAGTTATGGATAACACCATCTCTTGAATCGAATACAGTACAAGTAATACAATCTGAAGCAAACAAAGTACTGCTTGAATTGCAACATAGAAAGCTGAGAGTTTAAAAGTTTCAAACATTAATTGTGTCATCTTCGTGGTCTGCCTTGGAATTCAGAGGAGCGTCAGGTAACAAAGTGGGCTGTTCCTCAGGCACAACATGAAGCTCATCGTAGAAGATGTGATACTGTTTTTTTTCCATGTCATCCCGGTGTGTAAATATGCCATCTTCAATAGGATATTATAAAGTAAGAGTACCTGTTTTTGGTCTGGGCTTGATCACTTACATAGGAATCCTTATGCCCTATACCAGCCAGGATACCATGGTCATAAGGGAGTCCTGTAGTAGCTGGGGATACTGCTGTTGGAGCATCATCACCAGCAAAGCTTGCATTCACAAGACCCAGGACCATTATCACAGCCTAGAGAAGCAGTTTGTCTTCACACATGGTAGCTATTTCTTCTTTTAGACTTAGAAAGAGATGGCTGCTTAGATATGTGAGAGGTGGCTGCTGCTGCTCTTGGGTGTTTAGTTTAGTGAGTTGTTGTTGTTGTTGTTGTTGTCCTCTCCGTCCTTCTTCTTCTTCGAGTGCTTGCTCATGTCCATTCCGTTGTAGGTGTGTGTGCTCACCACATGCACCAGTGCTGGAAGTTCTCCCTCAGTGATATCGGTAAGAGATCAGCTCTGGCGCCCTCTGGAGTGGTGCACGTGTGCACCAGTGTAAGGGGTGCCACTGGCTCCCCTCTCCCTCAGTTCCTTCTTACTGCGAGAGGCCATGCTGGAAAGTCTCCTTGCCTCGGCAAGCTTTCCTATATCAACTGTGCCTAGCAGGAAATTTATTTTATATCGTTGTTTAAAAGTTGTATAGTTAATAGTTCCATTAGTGTTAAGTTAGAATTAGTTAGTCCCGTATGGGACTTAGCCTAGGGCAGGACATGCCTCAGCCTCTGGATGTGGATTGGCTTACCTTCCAGAGTTCCTGGCATTAGTCCCCAGATATAGGCAGTGTTCCTCAGGGTTCCGCTGTCGATCACTGGTGGTCTGGCACAGACCTGCAGAGGCGGGTCACCAGAGCCCTGGTGCCAGGAGCATCCGAGTCAGTCTCCCAGACCTTGGCACTGCTCCGGAGGAGTGAGACGCCTGTCTCCGGAGCCCCATCACTGGTCTCTGGATCATGGGTAAGGATCATCACGGGCATGTTGACTATCTCTGAGATGTCAGTCCTCTGGCTCCCATTCCTGGTCTGCGGAGCAGCACTGCTCTCTTAGTATGGGGTGTCGACGCTGGGGTACCATCACTGATCCGCCGAACGCCGTCAATGGTCACTGGAGTTGTGGCACCAAGAGCCATTATTCCAGTACAGGCCCTCAGTGGGGGTCCACAGAGAGAGCCGATAGGAATGTGGTAGACAGGCAGGCTTGGTATCGTCCTGGTCCCTGAGACAAGTCTCTCCCTCCTTGGGCTTTGACAGCAAGGAGGAAGACCTTTTCGCAAGCCCAGGCCACCCACTGGGGACATCAGTCTTCCGCTCTGTGCCACCAGGGACTGCATGGCCCCAGCCTCACCTCACTCCACCTCACAACTTGGATGCTGCATGGTTGGATCCAGAGGAAGAAGCCTGCTCTAGTCAGGTACAGCAGGTTCTCTTGGAGAGCAGAAAGCCTTCCATGAGAGCAACTTACATGATAAAGTGGAAGCGTTTCTCCTTCTGGGTAGTGGAGCGGAGTATCTCCCTGACCCAGTTGTCTCTGTAGTCCATTCTGGATTACTTGCTTCACTTAAAGCAGCAGGGCCTCACCTTCTGTTCGATCAAGGTGGCAGCCTATATTAGCCTTCCACTCTTGTGTTCAGGGTAGATCCGTATTCTCTCATGACAATTAGGTTCCTGAAAGACTTTTTCCGCCAGTGGGACCTCAGCTGGCCCCCACCAGCTCATGGGCTCGTGCTTTGAGGCTTTGGCTTCTTGTTTCCGTAACTGCCTTTTTTCCACCAAAGTTTGAGAAAGTTGTGTAAATGTTCATCCATTTATTATTTTTCCCCATGTTTGGTGCTCTAGACCAGTGATACTCAATTAGATCTAACCGTGGGCCAATTTGAGATTTTATGACAAGGCCATTTGGGCAGAAGCCTGACACAATTTTTTTTTTTAAAAGTCAGCCACCACTAAATAAAGACCTTGCTTGAAATCTAAGTATTAGTGGTTCTATCTTCATTGACTTTGCGATGTTTATCCCACTCACTTTCATTTTCGGTTCCATTTCTATCACTGATGAAAAAAATTGGCAGTGTTCTAGCTGAATCATAGACCGTGCTATTGCAGGAACTTAAGATCCAGTAAACTTAATTTATGCTGGGGCTTACCAGGGCTGAGCCCCGGCACCTCTTTCATTACAAATTAAGCACTGCCAGTAAGTAAGTTAGTTACTAAGGAAGTCATAGGCAAATGATAAACAGCGCATCACTGTTTGGGAATTTAATTATAAACTTTTTTTAAGTTGAGCTGGAGGGCCACACATGAAGCCTTGGTGGGCTACATTTGGTCCACAGGCCTCCTGTTGAGTATATCTGCTCTAGGCTCTTCCTAATTCATGCAAATAGCTTCTTGGTTGTTTCTGTTCCCTTTCCAACCTTTAAAGGCAAGCTCAATTTCAGTACAGTGAAGTCAGTCAGATCTGTATATAGAGTGAATGATGGTGACAGATTTTCCTGTAAGACAGCTGAGGAAGAGGAACATGTAATATCCATGCCCATTATCATATGTGAGTAAATTAACACACTTTCACTTTCTGAAGCAAGCATTAATCTTGTAATGCCCATCCTTGGCAACTTTTTTTTTTTGTGGGTGAAGGAAATTAAATAATTTTTTTTAACATTAACAGCCCTTAAATGATCAAACAGTTTTTATCCTTTCCTCTCCAAATGGTTTTGGTTAGTGTTTTAAAATAAATGTTTCGTTTTAGTAAGTATGCATGCATTTATTTAAGTATTTGAAAGATTGTGCAAGTTTTAACATGCTAAGAAAATACTGTGTAATGCTAGAAGAAATAAGGTAATAGTCATACTATAATTATGATAAAACATTACTTTGCAGTTCAATCTGGTGGCCTAAGAGCAACACCCTACACTGTTACGCAGGAAACTGTTTATCACCAGTCCTTGCTTCCTGGATAGGTAGAATGCTATGAAGGTAGAATGCTCTGCAAACAGAGGGGATGAAAGTAGAGAAGGAAGCTCCTTGTGGATCTTACCAGTTACCTCACCTGTCAACTAAAAGAAGCAAGTCTTCAAAGGAAATTCTTTCCTGAGCTGAAAGAATATTGTTTGTGATTCAAGGTCTTAGGGGTGAGAGTATAAGGCCAACATTGGAGAAAAATGTGAACTCTTCAGCCCTTCCGCAAATCTTCCCTTATGGTTTGCTTTCTCTTGCATGCTTATTTTCTTGAACATGTGATATACTTGCACTCTCCTTGGGAAAATGTTTAAAACAAGAAATACTTTTGATATGTTAATTGTGTGTTAAGTCTAACTACTTCCTTTTTAAATGAACTTGAACAACACAATTTAGGGTTCTGCTCAGGGGAAAAAAAATAAACCTCTCTTGAGCATTGAACAATGTTAGGGGCATGTGGATATAATGTGAACATGGCGATTTTTTTTTTTGCACTGGTATTGCAAACTCTTTTTTTTTTTAAAAGCACGTATTGTGACAACTGGTGTCTGGTCAGTCTATGAATCAGTGCATTTTTGCAGAGAAATGGTTTTTAACTAAGTCCTCACTATAAGAGCACATTAAAACAAGAAACAGATTAATTTTAATTTTTATTGTTGTAGACACGATAAGAACTTACTGGCAGCAGTTTATGCTGTAGTTATTATTTAAGTTGGATCATTGATATTTTTAAGTTTTAGAACTTTGTACCTAGTAGTGTTGCTTACGTCAGTAAGGAGTCTTAAAGCTGTATGATTTAAATTCCTTAATTCTTTGTCAGTTTTTGATATACTCAGAAAAAATGAAATGTTAATTGTAGTTACCTTTCAAACACAAATTTTGATTATATTTGTTGATGTAGATTACATGAAAACGCTTACGTAAAGAAAAGTAATAAAGGTAGTATGAAAGGTTTTGGAAGCGAAAACGTCTAAGGTAGTTTCTTGCTAGGGAACACATTCTGAGATCCAAACAGGAGGAAACGTGCAAAATATGGATATTTTTGCTACAGAATACTCGTTCATGTTTTGATACTGTAAATGTCATTGGAGTGTCTGGTTTGCTGGTCTTAAGTTTGTATATAGAAATACTATATTTAAAGCTGTGACAACACCAAAGAGCGAGCCTATGATTCTGAAAAATAGCTGGGTTGTTTAAGAAAACTGCAGACGGCCGTTCACTTGTATTTCTGCAAAGGTCTTGACAAAACTGAGAAGAATAGAATTTTTTCGGTGTTATTTTAGGGAGGTAGGATCTGACGTTCACACTAGCCTGTAAAAGTCATTGGCCCATTGAAATTATATACAAGTATGTAGAGGAATAAGATGTTTTTCACTTAACCACTTTTCAGCTTTTTTCTAAGCATTATTTAGTGTATAGTGAGGATGTAGCAGGATGCTTTTTATTTTTCAGGTTAGCTGTCCTGATTGCTATAGCAACAGCTCTGAAGAGAAATTGCTTAAATTTAATGGCACATCAAGTAGTTGTTTCAGAGCACAAATCTTGTGATTTTGAAATTGGAAATGGATTTTGATTTCAGGATGAAAATAATGTCCTTCATATGCACCTCTTTATTGATATGAGTTTGTTTTTCATAAGGCACTTGCAGTTTTAGGAATTACATTACACTCCTATCATTTTAGGGATTTTGCTTTTTGCTATGTATGTGCAGCTGTACATATGTAAATTAGTTTACTCTACACCAGGACTTAAACCCTTTAGTTCTTTCATTGACAGTTATGGCTAAGAAAGGACTGTAGGATTTTTACCCAGATTTGTTTTGATGCTTTCTTTTTGTGTTATACAAAATGAACAAATAATGTTGGGTTATAGAAACAGAAAAAATATGTGGTCTTACTTGCAGACAGATGCTGTATTTACAGAGCCCTTAGAAATATTTAGTTTTTTTCCTATTTCACTTCTGCTATTGAACATCATAGCCAAGAGTACTACTCTGAAAGTACAGACAGAAAGAAGTGGTCCATTAGCTGCAGCAAGTAGAAGCACTGAGAGACTGGCTGGTGGTATTCTTTAATTTTTGTTGTCCTGTCTGACGTTTATAAAAGCTCCTGATTAAATACTTTGAAGTAGTCTATTTTTGTACTTTGTTAGGCCTTTCTCAGCTATAAAAGCATAAGTACCATCTCTGATGTTTTCAGTGCATCTTTTGCTAAAGGTTTTATTGCCACCATGATTTACCCACAACTGCCTGTAGTTCTCTTGAATTGCAAATCTATTTAGGTTATGCAGTAAGTGGCAGTTTCAGTCCTCTCGAAGAGAACTGATTTGGATAAAAATAAATCTAAATCTTAAAGATCTGATGTACAGGGAGGAATTGAAACTTCACAAAAGAAAGAAACAGAAGCAGTCTTCTCTGTAGAGTAGAGAAACAGGCATGGGAATGCTAAAAACTGGAATCGGAGACAAAGTGATGAGATAAATGAGAACAAGCTTTTGTAACATGAGCATGTTGTGACTTTATGAATGTGTATGTATATATACATATGTATGAAAGAAAATACATAAATGTGGTATATTAAATTTCAAGTGTCCATGCTTAAATAGCTCTTACAAAATATGCCAATATAACTGATGCTGTTAGTTACTGTGAAAGCTTTATAACTCTTTATTAGGCAGGAATCTGCCCTTCTGGAAGGATTTCTCTTTAATGGAAATTATTTTAAACCTTCCAGAGGTGCTCTTTCTGCAGCCATGTTTTTCTTTCTGAACTGCATAAAACTTTTGAATGTGTCTAACCTTATGTGTGTAATCTAGATAGAAGTGTGTATAAAATTGTATTTTAAATTAGCATAATAAAAGATTGTTTAGAATTGCTTCCTTTTATATGAAACTTCCTGATACACTCCTTAAGATTTCCAGCCAGGTCTATGGCAACCAGTTCAATAGCCAGAAGACCGCTATGAATACATGTTTGGAAAGTAGATTTCCAACTGGATCCTCATGTGACTTCATTCATATATTCAGAATTTAAAAATAACCAGTAACTGAAGTCTCCGGGGAAAAAAAATTAAATTTCTATCTTATATAGAAAACCAAATTAGAGAGTTTTAGGCCTTACGGCGAAGAGAGAAATTTCTTTTGTGGGCTTCATTCTTCCACACAACCAAGAAGAGATTCTGGATTTGGAAGTGGAAAATTGAACCATAATTACAAAGGAGAAAAATACAGAAGTGACTGTTCCAATCAGTCTTTCCATTAACAAAACTTAAGGTGCTTCCTTGAATTCTGTTAGACAAGAACATGGTACGTGTTACTATCATCTCTACATTCAAGGGTAATTTGCAATATAAAGATTTAAGGTGAAAATTCCACATACCAATCTCTTCATTTTGAAACAAGAAAAACAGAAGTTAGCACAATATCAACATGTTGTAAGGCTGGACAGAATATTGATGATGTGAGTCAGTATTAGTGAGGTAGTCTCATTTAGGGTTATGCGATAATCCAAGGGAAATTCTCTGTCGGAGAGAATTAAGGTCATATTGATTGACACTGACCTGAAGGACTTGATGCACAATAATGTATCTTCTTAATAGTGGACAGCACAATGGTGTACATAAATAGAAGAACAAGGCCTGCTGGTCTGCACACAGACCTTAATTTTCACACAGCAGTCAGAGAAAAACATGCACCTCAAGGGTACATAAAACTTAACCTAGTATTTGGCACTTTTCAATAATTAACAATCAGCATAGAAAAGCCAGTAAGTAAATTATAAGGGCATATTAATTGGGCGGAAAGGAAGTGCATCAGCTAGATAACTTGGTCTTTCAAATTTACATACTCAGGATTTGCACATATGTAGATATATTGGCATCAAAACATAATTGCAAGAAATAGCTCTTTTAAAGACAAAATTAATATATCAGAGTTGTCAATGGATGCATTATTGTAAGCGTGTGCAGAACGAGAATTTACTTCAATTTCCACCCATCATTTCACTAGTAGCAAAAGGTATCCAGAAAAAAGAGTGGGGAAAAAAAGTAACAAAAGTTCTTCAAGTAGTGTCCCTCTGGGTGCTCCACTTTAGGTGTGCACGCTCCCCATGCAAAATCTGTTCACCCTATGCATGCACTCCAGGTACCCTCATGCCCTATACCAAGGATTTATAGGCTAATCCACCCTCAGTTCCTTCTCAACTGCACTTTGGCCTGAGACAGTGTGTCAAGTGTGGCCACTTTATTTTTAGGCATAGTTAGCTTCAGATATAGATGTTCTGTTTTGAGGGGGATCTGTTTGTTTTCCCTCCCTTTTTACTTTCCCTGCTTAAGGGGTTATTTTGGACATCAACACTTCTGGGTTGTGCCAGGCTTTAAATGTTGTTTATCCTTCCACGAAGCTACTCTAGTCAGAATGGAAAACTCACAGTCCCTTCGTTGCTTGGGAGACATCCATATGCAGCCCAAGTGTAAGAGCTCATCTCCTTTAAAAGCAGATCTCGGGGAAAAAAAGAAAAATAATTTTTAGATTGGTGATAGAATGAGTCCTGAAACTGGCCTCTGATCCAAGCTCAGATAACACCCCCGTACACCGTCCAAGCACAGGTAAGGCTGTAAAGCTTCCATCAGCATCCATAGCAGTTGGTTTTCGACAATTTCAGGGTCTAATGGAGCTCCTTGTAGATATGCTTTAAATTCCTTTAGAAGAGGTTCAGGACTCTCATCTTAAACTCCTGGGAGTTTACACACTACAGCTTCTGCATAAGTTGCCCTCCTGGGAATGATGCTTTGTTGAAGCCTGCTGATACCATCTGGTAAACTCCAGCTATGGCACTCCTATCTTTAAGCATGCTGAAGAAAAATATGCTCCAGTCAAGAACTCAGAATTTTTATTTTCATACTCATCACTGAATTCCTTAGTGATAATAACAGTTAATGAGCATGGTATACAATATCATTCAAAGTCTACCTCTTATAACAAGGATCAGAAGCAACTCAGTATCTTCAGTAGCAAGAGTTATTTTTCAGTGACTTTATAATTCAGAATTGCTAATTACCAAGCGCTGATGTAAAAATATGGCTACATTAATTATAATAAACTTAATAACTTTAAATGGAAGTGCATTGTGAACAATTTAAGGCCATCATAACTGAAGATCAGATTTTGGCAAGAACATCATTATAGGTTTCCTTAGATGCAGCCGATATTGTTGTACACTCCGTTTCCACTGTGACCATGATGTAACGAGCCTCTTGGCTCCAGTTGTCGGGTTTCTCTGGGGAAGTACAGAGCACTGTTGAGGACTTTCCTTTTGATGGGCTCAAACAATTCTGAGTCTATTAATGAGTCTCTTTGTACTTTGAAAGATTCAGAAGTCATGCTTAGGGATTTTCTCTCTCTCTCTCTCCCTCCTTATCCCTATCTGCAAATAAAAGAAAATTTAGCAAGTCTGAAATGGTTGCGAGATCTCACCCGGTTTATTTTATCGTTTCTGAGGGCCTCCCATTTCCAACTGCATGGGAAAAAAAAAACATCTGACCAATGGGTTTTGGGGGTCGTAATATCTGGTTATTCAGTCCATTTTACCTCCATTCCTTCCTCCCTCCCACCCCACTTCCCTGTTTCTTTTCAGAACCCGGTCTCACGAGCCGTTGCTGAGAAAGGAAGTTCTCTCATCTGTGCATAGGAGCTATAGAACCAATTCCAGTTCAGCACATGGGCAAGGGTTTCTGTTACAATTTTGGTCTCCTTGCCATTCCCCCTTCCCCTAAGGGGGGGGGGAGGAAGGAGGGGGGGAGGATGGAGACCGGAATTAGGTCTTAAATGCATAAACAACTCTGTTTGAAACCAGAGAAATTCAGGATGGTGACCCTTGCAGCTGTAATCCCTTTATTAGATTCCAGGGATTGTTTGTGGCTCTCAACCTTTTGGACACTCATTTTCACGTTGCAGATCCCCCACAACCTAAGTTTCTTCCTAAAATGTTCTCAGAATTTTCATACTAACCAGATCACTCATCTTCCAGTTTTTTCCCCTGAATCCACATTAGACTAAGTGGGAAACTGCTTCCCATACCTTGGATGCCAGAGGAATGTTGCCCTATGTGGACAGATCCAAGCCATTTAGAAAGTCTCCATTGCGAACAAATACAAAGGATTCACAATCTCTAACAAAGACTCTTCGATGGATCTCTGGGTGTATTATCTCATGGTTATCGATCTTCCTTTTTAGCGATCTTGCTCATTCTACATAGTCTACTTCTGTGATATTACTTGAGAATGTTTCCTAGAGTTGAAATATGCTAAGTTGCAACTTGAACTTCAGTATATACTTTCTCCAAACACACTGCATTGGTTCATGCCTCTAGATCATATGCTTCACTTGGAAATACAATCCTGTCTTCAGTATTAGACTTGACTCCAAAGTTCCAATCAAAGGCACATGGGGAGCATGCACATCTGAAGTGGAGCACGCATAGGGACATGCATCTCGAACTCCAGTTACTACACAAGGTGATTAACATCTCCTTTTAATTCCATATTAGACCTGGCTTTGGAAAAAAACCTCCTTCATGTCTATTACAGAGAATAGACTTATTGAATCAGGGCTTGAATTAATGGATGTAGACCTTTGTGAGGCAGTATTTGACTCAGTAATAGCTTGACTATTGAGCAGGAGCAGCGAAGTAGAAGAGGACATTTTAGTTGATCTCTCTGCTGCTGATCTCAAGAAAACTTCCTACTAAAATCTTCATTGTGGGTTGGTATCTGCTTGACTCCAAACCTCCCCTGTAAGGACTGAAGTATATTCTGCATGTACTAGTGCCCAGTAAGCTTTCTGAACAAAATTTAAAAAGCTTTGCCGGGGAAAGTGTTTCTAGCCTGAACCCTTGAGGAATGTGTATGCTGGGGAAATCTGAACAAATAGATTAAAACCAGGTCTAACAGTAGTTCATCTGAAGCTGCAGTATAGATTAGGCTCCAGTGTCTGGACTTTTTACATACATTTTTAGGGAAACCTGTTGAAAATTGAGTCTAAGCAAAATATTTGCAAAAATGGCTCTGGTCACTGAAGCTTTTTCTATATTGTGACCCTGACAAATTTTAACAATGGTTCAGCTGGGACAAAATCGGAGGGCCCAGATAATCTTCATCCAAGAATATTAAAGGAACCGGCACATGAAATTGCAAGCCCATTAGCAAGAATTTTTAATGAATCAGTAAAATCAGGGGTTGTACCGTATGAGTGGAGAATTGCTAACATAGTTCCTATTTTTAAGAAAGGGAAAAA
>NC_133790.1:25649017-25725533 GCF_003597395.2 Chelonoidis abingdonii
ATATTTGGGGTCAGGAAGGAATTTTCCTCTAGGGCAGACTGGCAGATGCCCTGGAGGTTTTTCGCCTTCCTTTGCAGCATGGGGCACGGGTCACTTGCTGGAGGATTCTCTGCAGCTTGACATCTTCAAACCACAATTTGAGGACTTCAGTAACTCAGACATAGATTAGAGGTTTGTTACGGGAGTGGGTGGGTGAGATTCTATGGCCTGCATTGTGCAGGAGGTCAGACTAGATGATCGTAATGGTCCCTGCTGACCTTAAAGTCTATGAGCTGAAAGGTATTATGAACCAGTTTCAATTTGTTTGTGTATTTTCCTAGTTAAAGACAAGACTTTGTAGTTTTGTAGCAGATTTTTTGCCTTCCTAAACCCAAAGCCTCTAATCAGCATTTAAAGTAGAAATGCTTCTAGGTTGAAGTAACATGTCGGTCTCCTTAATAGCAAAACTAAAGCTTCTTCCTTCTCATCCAATAGCCATTGCTTGAGAGTGAATGCTTGAGTTTCAGGTACTCAAGCATTCACTCTCAAGCACTGGCTAGTGGATGAGACTCTCCAAACTGTTTGAGGAGAGATGGACTCAGAGGAAGATCACTAGGTCTTCATACCACATCTTGTTAGATAAGTCTGGAAATACTGAAATTGAATTGCCTCAGCATTGGCATTTTTCCATTTCAGTACAGTCTGGTGAGAAGGCAGTATATGGAAGTTTTGTCCCATGGAATAAAGAATGTGTCCATATTATATTCTGGGATCTTGGTACCTCCTATTGAGACTGGAATGTGGTAATTACTTCTAGAAGTAAACTGATACATGTATGACTGTCTGCATCTGCTGATATTCAGGAGAGCAGATGCGAATTATAGCTTCCATTATAGCCCTTTGTTTTTAGCTCATAACATTCTGACACTTTCATCTGTGGGGCTGAAATTTTCCAGACTTTGTCTGCCCAAACATGCTTTCTGTTTTTGTAAGGAAAGTTTGCGCAAAGCCTTCTCATTTAAAAAAAAAAAAAAAGATAATTCACCGAGTTTAACAGTATAAAACAAAGTTTTTACCTCCCATGTGATAGGTTTGTGTAGTTTGCATGTGTCTTTCTACCCATGTCATCAGGGGCTTGAGACTTCTATGGCCATTCTGGTGTTCCTCTGCTTGCTCACAGAAGGTAATAGAGTTGTCCAATTAAATTAGTACTGCATACTGGGATGAAAAAAAGGTCAAATACTATAAGGATCCCCGCTCTCTGTCTTCTTTCAGGAATGTTGACATGGTGGTAGAGGTTTTTCGAAACAGGCTTCTTCCCTTTAAACAGATTAGGACAGAGAGGTACAATCCAGCCTGACAGTACTCTGAGATTACTTGCAGCAGACTTTTTTTGGCCCAAAATTGTGTATAGATTTTACCACTGGTTCAACTCAATCAATGGTAGGCATGGTAGTGTAGTCAAAACTCTCTCCAGTCTGCTGAAGGCAGCAGCATGTCATTTAGCCTATACAGAGCAGAATTATATCACACAGGGTTTACAGTGTCAGTGGCTGCTGGTGTCTTGTTTACATGAGAGTGGATTTGCACCACTGGTGTCAGGGAAGGGAAATTTAGGGCAAAAAAGCGTAGAGTAGCTTCATCATAGAGAAGTACATCATCACAACCATCCAATTTTGAACCTGAAATTTATGAACCCTGGAAGTTTATTAATTGCTTGTAAATTTTATTATACATGTTTCATGAAGTACCTTGAATTTTAAATTAAACCTTATATTTTATTTTATCTTCTAATTATTTTGACTTTAAGAGAATAGATTCTTACAATTCACCTTTTCTGTGTACAGTATCAAACTAAAATAGTGTTATTGAAATAGGAATATCTTAATAAAGAAATGTCTTTGACCATAGACATTGATTATTCACAAGAAGTATTTTAAAACCATGTTTTTTTTAAGTTTGAGACATGGCTCCATTAATTTCTTGGAATCCAAAGTGATGGATCCTGTGGGTTGCTGGACTATCATGCAGTTTGTCTAATAGATTTGTAAACCTTTTAGATTGATGACATCATAATTTCATTTGGGGAATCGAACTCTAAAGCCAATCCTTTAGTTAATACACATTTAATAAACTGTACAATCACTCAAAATTTGTGATTTCTGATAACACATCTGTAACATAAACATACTCAAAATGTGAAATTACTGTGTTGAAGGGGGAATCTGTTCAGCATCTTTCATTACTTTACTCAACAGCCAGAGATTTCCAGAAAGATGCAACATAATTATTCCTTTGTGTATGTATATTTAATGTCAGAGGCATGCATGTGCATGCACATATATGCGCGCACACACAGAGTCTACATTTAATCGTGTAATACTCATAAATCACTTATCAACTGTTTCAGACTGTAATCATAGGAATCTTACTCATCTTGTGTTACAAAAACACAGCCAAATTATGGAAAATGAATATGTTGCTTTTAGGAACATGACTTTTTGATTCTTTCTGACACATGAATTTGTATAGCGCCAAAGAGGAGTAAACTCACCCAACTGCTTTAAATTACAGTCAGCATGTTGTCTCATAGGATTGGATTAAACCTAGTTTAAGCAGCTTTAGTGCCAGCATTGGAATAACAAATGTGACATGACCTGGCATTTGAAAAGACATTCTAAAAAAATTTCACCTACGTTAACTTTGGTTCATCGATACCACTTTGAACTGACATCTTTAATAAACATACTTGTTTATGGAAACTAGTGGATTATCCATTGACTAATATAAAGAATTTATTTGGAATTTTTTTTTACTTTGACGAATAACCCTCCTTTCCTAATCATCTTCTTCTTCTTTCTTTTCTTTTTTTTTTTTTTTGGTTTGGCTGGGCTTTCTTTGAATATTTATTACCCGAATGAAGTTAATATGCAGAAGTATGCAGATTTAGTTTCTGTAGAGATTGTAGCCACTTCAACATGGTGCATGTATTAGAGAGGGGAAGAGTGGTTCATTTTGTTAAAATACAGTGTGATACTCATTGACAACACATCATGAATTTTATATGTATATTTCAGATTATGGGCCTGAGCAGCTGTGGGGAGGTGGCGCTATTAGTAGTAACCAAGAATGGGGTGAGAGGGGCTTCTGAGGGAATATGAGGAGCTCAGTTCTGGTTGCTGACAGAATATCAACGAGGAGATATTGGGTGACAACTTGAGATGTGGATTTGGATGGTGGAACATAGATTAGCAGTAGCAATGTGGATTTGTGAGTTATTGGAATAAAGGAGGTAATAAAAGCTGTGATAGTAGATCAGATCATCTGTAGAGAGTGCATAAAGGGGAGGATAAGAGGGGTTTGGTTCTGAACCCTTTGGGCTGCTTACTAAAAGGAGTGGGAACTGGAAAGGAGAATCCATCAAGTGAGGCACTTAAGACATGGTTGGAGAGGCAGGAGGGGAACCATGGAGGTTGGAGTAATTAAAGCCATGGATGACAGAATTTTGAAAAACAGGGATTTGGTAATAGTGTGAAATGCCATTAAGTGAAGAGAGAGTGGAGAGGAGCAAAGAATGGTAAAGAGTTCTGACTTTTTAAAAAAATAAAAAGGTGTAAAAACATGATATAGTACAGAACTTTTGGTTCTTGTGTTCTTACTTGGCCAGATATTTCTTTAAATTTCAGACTTTGTAATTATAACCTTCACAGATAATCTATTTTCTGAGTAACCAGATAAACCTGTATCTACAGGAAAATAATACCATGGTATTGAAACCTTGAGAAGAACTGCCATGTTTTTTTATAACGGATGCTAGCTAGACTCAGGTGTAGGAGCCTGTACAGAATGTTTTATTCTCAGGAAAATGGAGGACTCAGTGATGTTTCTAGTTCTGTAAACATCCTGAAGGTTAAAGCTAGCCATTAGATGCTTCTGGCACTATACCATCATCTTAAAGGAGCAACTGTCCAAATCAGAACAGAAGGGGGGAAAAAACCAAACCGAAACAAAAAACAGCCCAGCACTTGAGGTGATTAAAGTAGGTGGCACAAAAGTTGTTTCAGTGAAGAAGTAACAGTTTTGCATTTGGGCAAAGAGATATCCATTGATTTTTATCTGCAAATCAACATTCTTGAAGACACCAATTTAAAAAAAATCAGTGCAGTCATTTATTATGATTTTTATTAAAGAGAGTGGAACTGAATCTTGAGGTCTGTTAATCATACTGTATAATAACTCGGTGCTTGACCCCAGCTGCAGATCTGAGGAAACAGTTTTCAACAATAACACTCTCCACTGTTTCACAAACAGCTCTCTTTTCTGTTCTTGACATCCAGAGATTTTCTTATGGCAGTGTGATAGAGTAATCTGTTCCCGTGAGAGTAGTGGTGGTTAGGTGTCAGCCCATCCCTGTCACATGGCGTGGCCTTTTGATTTTGAAAGCTCTGATTTTATACAAGGACCTACAAAATACTGGTAGAGAGAGTAAGCAGTCCTGGGAATAAATGGTGGTTGAGAGGACATCTTGTTACTGTTTTTTTTAGGGGTCTGAGACCAGCAGTCTTGCAGAGTGAATGAGACAAGACTTTCCTCTCGCTCAACGAATTGGGATGAACTTTAAGGAAGGGAATCAACATGTATGTTGCTTCTCCCACATAGCAGGACAGACACCAGCAGGCTTTTCTGCTGAACCCCCCTCTCAATCTGGAGACTAATTGCACAGAGGAGCCAGTGGAAGAAGATGGCTATGGCCCAGCGACTGTCCTAAATTATAATCTAGCTCCAAGGAGAAGAGCTGGAGATTTCTATTTTAAGGACAAACGTGGTTGGAAGTACAACCCAGCTCCCTGAGGAGAGTGGGGGGGCTCCTGTTTTGAGAGAATGACTGTCCAAAATACAGCCAGCTCCAGAAGAAGGAGTGAAGTCTCCTGAACAAGGGGTGAGAGAATCTATAAGATGTCTTCTGTGGATCCAGAGTGGATGTGAACTTCTGTGACTAAGAAGCAAGTTAGATTTGGTGGAAAGAGTTAATAAACCAGACACCGTGATGGGATATGTATTTTGAACTAATCTGGTCTGGGTGATGGGTTTTCCAGGCCAGAACCCAAGCAGGCACTGAGGGCAGTGTCATCTGCAGGACCATAAGGGACCACAACGGGATGTGCTTGAGGGCAGTGCCCCATGAGAGCCTGTCTTCTAATTCTGGAGCTGATGGTTTATCTAAAAAGATCACTTTGGATTTCTTAAATGCTTTTTATCTGTTGTTCTTAAAGTATTAATCAGATCGGGGAGAACTCTATTTATTCTACTATCACTAGTATTATAATTCTGTTATCCTGCTGAAGTTGCTTCATTTTATGGTCCAGCATGTAATTGAAGCACAGTATTGAATTTACTGTTGGAACTGACCTCTTACAAAGTAGATGCACAGAAATTCAACTTTAAATAGGGAGAGAAATATACAGCGTCATATTTTTTCCAGGGAAGTTGCACAGGTTCAAAGACAGACACCCTTGTTTTAGTGGACAATAACTATACTCAAATCTTATTTATTAAGAGCCCCCTTATGTTTGATTATATTATATCAATAAAATATTTAATATATTCTCCGAATCTAGGTGGCTGCAATCTCAGCACTTAATTTTCCAAATAGAATAAATATTTGGATAATGCAAATATTTTGATATAAGACCCTTGTTCATGGGTCCTACATCTGACTATTGAAAGTGTGATCCATGTTTCTTTAAAACATTGGAAACTACTTCCTTTTTGTTTTTGCCTGCCAAAGTTTGTTTTTAGTAATGTCAGCAAACAGAAATAGTCTCCTAAGAGCACTAGTGTGTTATTTCTTCTTGCATTGTAAGGTTGTCCTAAGAGCAACTTCAGAAATCATTTTTTAGGGAGCAGTTTCAATACAGTTCATAATTACTGAGATTTTGCATTACATTTATCTCAGTTGAGGAACAGTTGAACACCTAAATGCTATCTAATGTTTATAAAAACCATGAATATTCACATAGAAAGGATTCAGACCTGCAGAAATTTTAACTCCGCTGCTACATAATGGTTCAAATATAAAAGAGAACTAAACATCCTGCTCTATGTCCATATTGTAAAATGTTACATCACTGTTTTGTCTTGGTTTGAGTCGCACAAGAAATCTGAGTCACTTGCGGAAGTCTAAATATTGTTAATATTGATTACTGCTGAGCAGCTTGTTGGGTGTGAATCTATACTTTAAAATAATGTAATGTAAAAGTGACATAGCCACTTGGTGAAAATAGTTAATTGGAAAGAATTTTCCAGGTTATTCAGTTAATCCTATTATCCAGTCCTGTGCCCAAGTTTTTTTCTTTGATTGTCTGAATGTTTTTGCCTATTTCTAACTAGAGTCTACTCCAGACTGTGTAAAGGTCCATCATGGAAAAAGGAAATAAAAATTTTTACAAGTCTCATTTACTAATTTCAGAGCAATGTTAAAATAGATATTAGATTAATCAAGAGGCTACCATCTAAGTATTTGTTTTCAAGGCAAATTGAAAAGTGTATGCCTTTTCTCCCGCAAAACACCTATTTGCAGTACAGTTTTTATGGCATATTTGTATTTTGAAGAGCTCAAACTTAGAAAATTATAGTAACACTAATTTTACTGTGTGGATCACTTTATAAGTGGTGTCATGGATTAATCTCCATTTAATATATTAAATATGAAGGACCCACTCAATACCAGACTTGTAAATTATAAAAGCATGATGGCTAGTAGCCTCTGAAGCAGTTGTAGCTCTTGGTATTTACAAATGTTGCTACAGTTTTAAAGTGTGGCTTTAGAACATGATTAAAAAAGCAAATCTTCCATTACACATTACACTGAAGTATTTCAAGAAAGATGAATGTTTAGCGGACAGTGTAGTTTTATAGCCATGTTGCACGCAGCCCGTCAGGGTAATATGCTGGTGGGATGCAAGACACTGTTTACATTGACCGTCCGGAGGCACGGTTGCCCACAGCTCCTAGGGGCTGCAGTTTACCGTTCCTGGCCAATGGGAGCTGTGGCAAGCTCCACCCCTTCCCTATTTACCCCTGGTATGTCATTCAGTCAGATTGCCATATCTAATACGTAATATTCAAAATTCCTACACAGGCAACTTTAGAAGTCCTTTGCAGTTCTGCTGGGTTGTACCAGAATGATGGAGGCTGTTAGAGCTCTCCATAGGCCACTTTTCTAATTAGCCAGATAGGATACAGATGGAAACAAGTGCCAACACCTTGGCTCATTTGTAGGCCTTCAGGAAGCCAAAATAGGTTTGTCACTTCTTGTGCCAAGCCACATTCTTCTTGCGGTCTTCTTGACAAGCCAAAATGTCAGATTTCCCATTTTTCTGTTAGACTAATATGTTGTTACGAAGTAAGCACATGGTTTTACATGAGTAGAACCTTTGTTCAGAAGTAACTTTCAGTATACTTTGCTCAGTGTATTAATGGGGAGGTCAACAGATATTCAGTGAGCTTTATTTGGACCTCTTTGAAAGGCATTAAACAGCTGGTGTAGTATTTCTTTTCATTTTAGAAAGTAGTGTAAAAAGCCAAAGGAGCAGTATTTTGTGTTTTTTTGATCACTCTTCTCAGATTTTAATAGAACTTTGATTTAAATATAGCATTGTCAAATTTGTATCTCCTCTTATCAGTCAAACTGAATACAAATCCTGCAAAGTAGAGACCCAGTTTTTAGCTATGGAGGGTATGTATGTTATTTTTGTAAATTCTGTTGTGTGGACTGGGTTTATTTCTGTGAAACTGAACTTACCAGGAGGCTGTATTGTCTTCTGTAAATGTGACTTGAGTTTGATAAATGACACAGTTCCTTAACATTTGTTTTTTTTAAAGCTAACTTGGCTTTTTTAAACTTTTTTCAAATTCTCATCTTTCAACTGATTTTTAAAGCCATTTATATTAGTTCCTCTTTTAAAAGTGTTTGACTCTATTTCTGGAAAAGATAAAATATTGATGCATACATACTAATTCATGTATATTTGTATAATAATTTCCCCAATATTTTCAGTAAATTTGTTGGAGGTAATGGATAGTGTAAAACACCAGTGTTTGCTCTCAAACACCCATTGTTTCATGTTGTGTGTGTGTGTGTGTGTGTGTGTGTGTGTGTGTGTGTGTGTCTTCCTACTGTATTTTCCACTGCATGCATCCAGTGAAGTGGGCTGTAGCCCACGAAAGCTTATGCTCAGATAAATTTATTAGTCTTTAAGGTGCCACCAGTACTCCTGTTCTTTCTGTCAAACTAGTTATTATTTACCAACTTCTGGTATCGTGTACATGAAAACCAGATCTTAGAACACTAACCTGCTAATTCTGAAATATTAGAATCTCCATTAAACAATAACTAAGGTAAGATTTTGGCATGGATATTTTTAGTAAAAGTCATGGACAGGATGTTGGCAATAAACAATAAATCACAGAAATGTACACACACCAATGCAACCTTCACTACGTTAGTACTGAAGCCTTGCAGCCGAAGTCTTGAGCTCTGCCCCCTGGGCAGAATTACTGGAATTTTCAAGAAGTTGCGGAGGTCTCATAAAAACCCAGACTCTTTTACAGATTTGTAGCCTTAACAATAACTAATGTGTTTTAATTCAGTAAAATAACAACACATGGTAGAATGCTAACAGTTATAAGGTAAATATATTTTTTTATTTATTGCAATAAGTGAGGTAAATCATGAGATCATATATTATTTGGTGTATGTACGCACACTTAATTTTGCCTCTTATGAGGCTTTCAGTAATTACTCACCATAAGGAAATTAAATGTATTGTAACTGCCTGATTCATACTGCTCTGGTAAGAGTTGTCAGCCTTGGTGTTGTGAAACACTAGTTCCTTATTTTCAAGCGTTTGTAAAATGGCTGTTAAAATTTGCTGAAGTCCAAGGGGGCTACAGATTTCAGCGCAGGATTTTTTTTAAATGAGAAGAAAAATATATTGGTCTGTTGTTTTAATGAAATAGAAGATTTATTTCTAGAACACTCGCACTTCTAACTCAGACTTGTTTTTTAATCCCTTCACTAATGAACAGGGGTTGGCAACCTCTGGCATGCGACTTGCCAGGGTAAGCGCCCTGGTGGGCCGGGCCAGTTTGTTTACCTGCCGTGTCAGCAGGTTCGGTGAACTGTGGCTCTCACTGGCTGCGGTTCGCCATCCCAGGCCAATAGGGGTGGTAGGAAGCCGCAACCAGCACATCCTTCGGCCCATGCCGCTTCCCGTAACCCCCATTGGCCTGGGATGGCAAACCGCGACCAGTGGGAGCCACGGTCTGCCAAACCTGCCAGTGCAGCAGGTAAACAAACTGGCCCTGCCTGCCAGGGTGATTACCCTGGTGAGCCGTGTGCCAGAGGTTACTGACCCCTGCTATAGCAGCATAATTTACAGGGAAGGATTTGGGGGGATGGAGACAAAATGCGGTAGCAAATTGAACCTCCCTATGTTAAGCCTAGGTCACCTTTTGATCAAAGAAAGGGGAAATGCAGTTGCATAAACTGGTAAGGAGATGCCTTCATGTGTGGACTTTGTATCTTGGACTCTTCTGCATTTCTTATCACCATTGGCTGCTGTTACTCTTCTTTGCTCTGATGGTCTGTTTTTATTGCTTGCTGGGCAACACAGTACTGTTTCTACCCTACTGGCTGTAAAAGGTGGTGAGGATGCTCTTAAATAAATGTTTTTCTGCAAAATGTGATTTTCTAGAATGCATGCTTGTACTGCCTTTTTTGTAGTTGAAGTTTCTATATAAGATATGTGTTTTGTAGTAACGGTTTCTGTTCTGCATAGCTCACAATTGGCTTGCTGTTGAAGTCCTTACGCAAACTAAACTTCCACTGAACTTGACTGTTCATAATGTGAATAAGGATTGGGCCCATTGTCTATATCACAGAGAGATGTAGTCCTGAAGAGAGACATTCATGGACTGAATTATAGCTCAGCTGTTAGCATTATTTCTGTGATTTCCTAGCCGTTTCTAATAGAGTTGCTTGGAACTGTTTGACGTCAGTTCTCTGTGGAGTACTCTCAATTTTGGGGACTTAATCACTTTGGGAAGATTTTTGAAACTAGAAAGTGATAATATCAAGCCAAATTCAGGGCTTTCTAAGAATTTTCTATTTCTAGTCTCCCATTTTTTTAAAAACAGATGCTATACTTACTATCTTTTTTTTTATTATTGGCTTCTGTCCTCCCCCTTCCACTGCTAGACTCATATGGCTCCTGCTGTATATCTCGTAATTTTAAGTGAATTGTCACTCACTATATACATATCTACAGTTAGCCTTCGTTGAAAGCTAGACATGTAATCAGGACAGCATAACAGAGAGGGAGCCTCATATACGTCCTCAACTTGTAAACAGGACTGGCTGATACTACACATTTTTGGGATTAAAAACACCCATTAACTGTAACTTTATCATGCAGATTAGGAATCAAACATTTCAAGTTACAGTGAGTGCTAAATTCTTTCCTCAGTCCATACCATGCAGCTCAATTCCATGGGTGTAATAAGTAAGGGCAATATTTGGGCTAATGTGGTTGCTGATTTTTATAAAAATATTGTCATTTAACATTTATAGTGATAGTGCCTAAGATCCCAAGTTACAGACCAAGACCCCATTGTGCCAAGGATTGTACAAACACCTAACAAAAAGACAATGCCTGCATCAAAGGTTACAGTCTGTGTAAATCAATTTTTAATTACATTACAGTAACTGTATGTAAATCATAGGAGTAAAAATTAAGGCCTTACTGTGTATATTTTTAATTAATAAAAGCAATTGGGAACATTCTGTAAGTTACTTAAAGGGATTCACTCAAAATAACCAAAACTTCTGTCCTTGTTGAAGTGGAAAGGTGCTATCTGCACACTGTAAACTTACCCTTGCCATTCACAGGAGTGGCTCCACAGGGGTAAGGGATAGAGATGAAAGGGGGATTGGAGTAAGAAAATGACTGCACTCTTCAGCACGATCTGCCGTGTTCTTCCCACTAACCACCATGCTGGCTTTCCACAAGAAATCTGAGGATATCAGTGCAGTTCAGAGCTATATTAGTTCCTTCTGGGTCTCTCTTGTAGCTGCTACTGAACAGTTGCAGGGGGATTCAGCCAGTGGCAATACAGCTTTTGCTGTTGCCAGGATAAGTAGGAAGGGCAGTGGTATTCATGCTGGAGCTGTCCAGGTGAACAACCCCTGGCTACAGGTCTGAATGACTCTTGTTCCTTGTTGATTTGTGAATTTGGAGGACAATGAACTCTCTAAACTCTGTAGACCCGAAGCTTATCTCCTTTATGAGACGCTGTTCAGTAGACTCCAGGAAGAGAACATCTAAGTAAATACGTATACCTGCACATGCAGCATCCCAGATATACCATCTTTTCCTTTTCCTCTTTGTGTAAAAAGCCCTTTTTGGCTTTAACCAACTCAAGTTTGAAATGCAATTAAAAGATATGAGTCTTAAGGAACTTTGTTCCCAAGTGTTAGCCAGCTTATATTGTTGATTTAAAATGATCACTGAAATATTGTGTTATGTTCTTATTTTACAAATTGATGTACTGTAAATGTACATAATTTGTTGTCCATTGCTGAGTGTCCTAAAAGTCCTGTGGAATTTGTGTAAATGGTGGTCTCAGCTTCTACAAAGGGAAAACCCCAGCTGTAACCTGCACGTGGAATAGAATGGTAACACTGAGTGGCAAATATGACTTGGAGGGGACCGAATGTAGTATAAGCAATCACCTCTAAAATGAGCCAACAACTAATTGGGCAGAGAAGCATTTAGGGAAAGGTAGCTTTAGCCCTGAGAACAGGAAATGGCTCTGATTCGTGTGGGTCAGGCTTGGAAGCTTTGACAGCAGCTGATCTAGGAGAATGTAAACTCTGGATGAAAACCGCTGCAGGGTCAGCAAGGTAGGGCTGCGCATGCAGGCAATTTAACTCCTAGGTTCTTTTTGTATCATGGATTCTTTGTAAAAGAGAAGGAGAGGTTTAGAAATCAACTGACAGAGTTGGTGGTTATGTTTCGGCTAACATCTTGTTAGTGGTCGGTGGTGAGTTAAACTGTCAGGTTGGTGAAGGGAGCCTAGTGAAAAGAAAGGTGGGTAAACTTGGCTTTGGTAAAACGTTCAGAAGGAGAGAAGTGTGGTGTTTTGTTTAAAGGGTTTTCAGTGGTGAATAAGATGATTTGAAAAAGGAGAATCCCACATGGTTACATACTACAGTGAAAAAAGTAAAGCCCAGGTGGATTATACTTTGATAAGAAGAGAACATATGAAAATGGTGCAAGACTTTAAAGGTTGTCCCGAGTGAATATGTGGCAGAAGGTATTAATAGCTAAAATCTGGCTGCAACCTGAGAAAATAGGAAAGAGATGAAATTGAGGAAGAAATTGTGTTGGTGATTATGTAGGGGAGTGGGAAAGTAAGAGTTCTGCCAAAAAGTCAAGGAAGGTTTTCATGTGTGAAGACAGTGGGGGAAGAATGGAGGGAGTTTAAAGCATGCTTTTTTAAAACAGTATAGGTGACAAGGCAGAACAATTGGTAAGACAGGATGCTTTCAAAGAACAAACTGGTGATGGAATTCTTATGTTCAAGAAAAGCTAAGAAAAGAATTATAAAGAGAATTTAAGGAGGCAGGTCATGATAATCAGAGAAGCAAAAATGCATACAAACTTACAACTGGCAAAAAAAAAATGAGGCTAAAAAGACAGTTACTAATCAAGATTGGAGACTAAATAGGAATAATATAGAAAGTGGAGAGATGATGATGGGAAGAAACTGGTTTTTAGATTGGCAAAAAAGAGGTACAGTGAAACATGAGATATGATGGAACTCTTTGTGTCAAGGGTGGGAACTGATATGACTAACCCTAAAGAGATGGAAGAGGTGTGGAAAAAATATTTCTTAAATGAGAAGAGACAGTTGCAAGTGCAAGCATTGCCAACAATTATAGGGAAGACTCAAACGCTATCGATCTCTGTAGGTAGGAGAAGCACTGAATAAGATGAAGATTGGCAAAGCAGCAGGTGGAGATGAGATTACTGTTGATACGATCAAGGGAGATTGAAGTACTGGAGTAAAGTGGCTTCATAGATTACTGTATGTTTGCTAGGATCAAGTTAGGATGCCAGATGACTGGAGAACAGGATTGGTTGTGCCTCTTTGGAAGGGCAAGG
The DNA here is from genome assembly GCF_003597395.2 of Chelonoidis abingdonii. Classification (NCBI taxonomy): domain Eukaryota; kingdom Metazoa; phylum Chordata; order Testudines; family Testudinidae; genus Chelonoidis; species Chelonoidis abingdonii. Next base: position 25,662,226 of record NC_133790.1, read on the forward strand.
GCGATGCAAATGATCCAAACATCACCTGGTTAAGTCACCCTGTCAAATGAGTTTTGGAGGCAAAGTTGAGGTACAGGGTGTGGAAGAAAATATAGGTGAGGAGCATCATGGCTTTAAGAAGGGAAGGAGTAGTAAAGATGCAATATTTGCAATGAGACACATGTTTGAAAGACTTATAAATAGAGGCTGTGACATTGTGTGGAATGAGTGACCTTTTATATTATTATATGATACTAATATTACAAAATTGCAATGTATCTTACAAGATACACCATGTAAATTATCAGTGAAAAAGTTAAAATTTGCTAAGTATGATGATTTTGTTTACATGTATGTATCATCTTTGTATTGTGAGTTATAAATATGTGTGATATATTTGTATCTCAAATTCATGCTGTTTCTGGTGACACCCTCAGACAGATTGCATGAGCTCTATCCAGCCTGCTTAATGGCCCACCAAAGGCAATTAGCTGTACAATGAGCGCATTGAGAGACGGCCAGGGCTATGCCTATGAGTCAGCAGGACATGCCTGTGGACAGGGGACTTCAAGTACTTTTCCATGCCTGTGTGCTATGAGCTTGTGTTTGGGGCAGAGAACGTACAAGCCACATGGCAAAGGATATGAAAGGCAGCTGCATAGTCTCCATTTTGTCTTCTGTCCCGCTTCTCACCTCTGGAGTAATTTCTCTGCAAACTGAAGCTTTGAAGAAAGAGAACTGATAGACCCATCCAAGCTTTGAATATATTCCAGAAGGATTTTACAAGCCAGCAAACTCACCAATGCTGCTAAGAACCTGAGATATGGACTCTGAAGTCATATGTATGTTTTTGATTGCTTTGACTATTTAACATCTCTCTTCTCATTCTTTTTTTTTTATAATAAAACCTTTAGTTTTAGATACTAAAGGATTGGCTGTCAGCATGGTATTTTAGGTAAGATACAAACTAGTATCGATCTGGTAATGTGGCTGGCCCTTTGGGAATCAGAAGAACATTTTGTACAGTGAACAGAATTTTAAATAACTCCTCACTTTATTGAACCTATTTGCTGACTGAGAGCCAGAGGCTGGGATGCAATAAAGAGGGCTGTGTGATTTCTCTTTTTTAGCTTCTTGATAATCACTGCGAGGGATCGGGAACACAGCTTGTAACTGGTTGGTGAATGTAACTACAGTGTTAGCCACCAGTTTTGGGAGAATCTGCTCTTCTTTTTGCAGCCTGTCCTGACCGTAGCGTTTTCAGTGTGGGCTACCATAGGCACCTTGGGTCACAGAGGGCATAACTGTTATGTAGCATTTATTGATCTTGAGAAAGCAACCACTTAGTTCCATGAGAGTTGATGTTTGGAGTATTGAGATGGTTGGGAGGGGGACTTCAGGAAGTGGGGATGATAGAGCAGCTGTATTGCTGGTCAAGAGCTAAGGTAGTAAAAATGCATGGAATTTCGGAGAGTTTTGAGCTGTCTGTGGGATTGAGACAAAGCAGTGTGCTGAGTTCATTTCTCTTCATCCTAGATATGCAGTTAATTAGCAGGAGACCCAAGCCTGTGGAGATGGAGAAATGCTGACAATCTGGCCCGTTTGGCTGACAGCAAAATGGAACTGGTGAATATGGTATTAGAATGGGTCTGTGTTTGAAGACCATGATTTCAAGATAAACACAAAGAAAACAGAAGTTATGCAGTTGGGAAGGTGAAAGAACATCTCTTGATTGAGGTTGCAGGAGATGCTGAGTCATGAGAAAATTTGTGTTCTTTGGAAGTACACTTAGTGTTATTGGAAAGAGATCTCTAGAATTGAAAAGAAGAATCCAGTGTGCATAGGCAACAGTGAAAAAGGTGGCAGGAGTACTATGGGACCAACAATTGAATAGCAAACTGAAATTGTATGTTTGTCCCTACCTCTTTTGTGGTTTGGAAACAGTGGGTCTTGCAGAGATGGAAGAAAAATATACTGATAGTAGAAAATAATATACTAAAGAGAATGGCAGGAAAGTGGACAGAATGTTCATGGAAGGAATTAAAGAAGATGAACTTGGGACCCTCAGTGATAGACAAGCTGTCGAACACACGTTTGAGATGGGCTGGACACAAAATAAGAATGGATAAAGAATGACCAGTAAAGAAAGCATAGGAGGAAGAAGGCAGCAAGAAAAGGTGTGAAAGACCAAAGATAAAATGGAAAGAGAAGAGAAAAGGACTGAACTCCAAGAGTTAAGAACTAGTGCCGTGGTCTGGAAGGAATGGTGAAAAATTGTGGGCACCTCCTACCCTCTGTAAAAGGGAGGAGTTGAGAAATGAAATGAAGTGTGATGAATATCATACTAAATTTTGGGATGCTGCAGCATCAGATTAGAATAGAAAAACAAGTAGCAGAAAAGGCAATGGGCTAAATTTAATCTTTGGTATCTCTTCATTGACTCAAATGAGTTACAGAGTTTGCACAAGGATGAATTTGGCCCATGATTTTAAATATAATGACTGAAAATAGGAATGTTTAGTATGTTTGGATCACCACACCTATTCGGGGGCTTATCATAAAGACAATAAGCATCTGTTCATTTTAGCAGGACTTGTTTGCTACAGAGAACACTAAGGGAAAACATATGAAACGTATTCCTTTGACAGCCCATGCCAGGTTTATTTGTATATATAATGACCTGTGCCTAACTTTTGAATTGCTTGCAATATAACACCAGTACTGTGACTTATCTGGTTTTGTTTTGTATTTTACTCTGGGCCAGATGTGTGTTTGAATATACTTTTTTTTTTTTTCTTGAGCAATCTAAATTATGTGAAATGTTTATATATTACTGTATCTAAAAAGCCCATAAAACTGAGGCTGTTTGTTGAACACTTCGAATTCCATGCTTTCCCTACACTAAGAATTGTTGTATGTCTTTCCATTCAGGCCTAGCGCTAGCATTAGAAATAATTTGAAGGTTTAAACATTTCTGTAAATCCTAAGAAGAAATATGTAAAATGCAATACAGTCTGTTTATTTTTAACTTAGTTGCAAGATGTTCCTGCCCTCTTGTACTAATAGACATGATATGCTCCTTTTTGATATCCAGAATATTTTATATTCTACCCTGTAACTGTCCTGGCAGTTGCCTCATGCACTAAAAATTCTTCTGTTCTGTTCTCCCATAAGCAAATATTTCCTTGTGGAGCTCTCTGCACAGAATGATAGATAGAAGGGCAGTTAGAACTTTGTGCTGCCCAATTGGTCTGTGCTTACTATACTTCCAGAATTGTGATTGAATGGGCAAGTGGGATCCACTTGAATGACCAACTGTTAGGCTCACTTCCAAGCAGAAGCAGTTGTTTCTGTCCAGGAACCACATTGCTAGACCATCATTGCCTAACACACCGTTAATATGGCCACAGATGCCATGAGTTCTTTGAGTGCTTGCTCATGTCGATTCCATTTTAGGTGTGTGTGCGCCTCGCTGTCAGAGATTTTTGCGTTAGTGGTACCCATAGGGCAGGCTGTGGTGTCCTCTGGAGTGCTGCACTCATGCTGCGATATGTCAGGTGCCACCAGCCCACGCGCACTCAGTTCCTTCTTACTGCCCGTAGTGGTCAGTTGGAGCATCTTTCTTGCTTAGCAAGAGCTAGCGGTTGTCTGCCATTCTGAACTTCATGCTTTAAAGCTGTTACAAATACCTCACTTTTGCTAGTCTGAATTAGTTGTTAAGTAGTTCTTAAGCAGTTGTTAAGTGTTAGTAAGTAGTTAGGGTGGGAGTGGGACTTAGCCCCAGACGGGGCATACCCCGGTCTCCTGGCTTCAAACCCTGCTCAGACTGCAGCAGGCCTATGCCTGTGAGTGACCCTTATGGTAGCTGCCTTAAGTGCCTGGGGGAGCCACACGTTAAAGAGTGGTGCCGGATCTACCAAAACTTTTGGCCCTGCATTCAGAAGGAATGGAACATCCACCTCAGAGCTCTCCTGATGGAGTCCACCCTCCACTCGGCTTCCAAGCCGTCCAGGCAGGTCTCACCGAGTGCCTTGGAGCGCCACGTGCAGCACACTGCTGGCACTTGACTCCTTCCGGCACCATGCAGCACACCAGTGCCAAAGAAGAAGGCCAAGAAGCGCTCCCCGGCACCAAACAAAAGCCTGCCCACCAGACTGCTCCAGAGCCACACAATCAGGCCTTCATGATTGGGCGCGCAGCCCCCTTAAAGATCTGGCACTGACTCCTGGGAATGGTATGGGACCCGCACTCCTGCGTGCATCTTCCTCATTCCATGGTCCCTTGGTACAGAGAGAGCGCATGTCTCCTCCTGCTCTGATGACTACTACAGTGCTGTAGGACACAGCTAAAGCTCCCGAAGAGGGCAAGCCCACTGTTAAGACCCCTCAGTGCACAGGAGAACAATGCCGGTCATTGGACAGAAAGTGTCGATCTTTCCTGCCGAATTAGGAGTCCTGGGGCCGATCCCAGTCGCATTGCCAGTCACACAGACGAGCTTCCAGATCCCCACAGTGCTTCTCTCTGCCATGGGCTGATGCTCCCCATGCTGTTCCTTACACTGCTTTCTTTCTCGACGTTCGTCCTGTAGGCATCAGTTCCGATCACTGACATCTTGGGAATGTTCCCTGTGACGGTACCAGTCTCCTTGGCACTGGTACCGCTCTCCATGCTACATTTACCATTCAGTTATGCCTGGGCAACGGTCACCCGTAGCCATGACAAGCAAGCAAACACAGGCATCGACAACTCCCTGCTCGTGGAAGGGGGTTCCAGTAAGGAGGACAAGATTAGCCCATTGCCATGGTCTCACTGGCATGACTGAGCACTGGAGCAGGACCACAATGGCAATACAGCCAGTGGGAAGCGCAGTGGCCTTACTGGAGCGTGTGAGGCATATCAATTGTGATGATGCCTCCTTCACAGCACTCCTTGATGGCCGTGGCGGAACATCGGGTGGCGGCTCCACCAGCACTGGGCACTGGAAGTGTGTTCTGAGATTGGGGCAGGGGAACCTGTGCCCTCCTTAAAGCCTCTTACTCTGATGGTGGTTGAGACTCCAGCACCTCCACTGGCAGTCCAGTCGTCTTAGTCATCCCCAGACAGGGCAGTCACGGGATGTTCCAGAACTAGACTGCTGGATAACTTTAGGGAGCATCAAGCCGTTCTCCGGTGAGTGGCCGAGAACTTGGTCCTCGAGGTACAAGAGGTGGCAGAGTAGGAGGACACCCTCTTCAATGTCCTCTTGGCCTCTACGTCCACCTGGGTCGCCATGCCTGTGCATGAGGGGTCCTCAAGATAGCTAAGGCCTTATGGCAGACCCCTTCCATCCCACCCACCTTGAAACGGGCCGAGAAAAAAATACCTTGTACTGGCTAAAGGTTTTCAACTCCCCAGCCCGGGATGCCACCTGCTGTGCTGGGGTTTCACTGAGCCTGCCTGCTCCACTAGCCTGAGGTTCCTCTCCCCGTTTTGCTGAATCAAGCTCTCCGGGCTCTAGCAGCACACACACACAGGTAGGGACGCACCACCTGTAGAATCACACAGAGTCTGCAAGCAGCTCTCCATGGGAAGAATCAGCTAGGAAACTGCCCAGCACTCAATGTAAACCCCAAAATAATATTGTCTTGTGCTGTATAGACAGATCTGCACAGCGCAAGCTTATAAAAATTCGCCCTCTCCCTCAATAGGGAGAGAGAGACGCACAGTCCTCCCTCCCTCCCTCCCCACCATATGAATTGCACAAACTGGGTTTTGGAATAAACTAAAAACAAATATATTAACTATAAAAAGTAAATTTTAAGTGATTACAATGGATAGCAAACGGACCAAAGCAGATTACTAAGCAAATTAAAACAAAACACGCGTATTAAGCGTAACATCTTAGAGACTGGTTTCAAGAAGTAATTTGTCACTCTAAATGTTGCTTTTGTAGCAGGTTGCAGAAATTCCTGAAGGTCAGCTACCCTGCGTGCAGCTTAAATCTTCGGGTATCTTATTCACAGACCAGATCCCTTTTCTGGCCTTGGTTCAGTACTCTTCTCCCTTTCCCTTTGTCCTTGTGCTTAAGTGTTTCCAGCAGTCATCTTGTGTGGGGATTCAGTGAAGAGTGAACCCAGATCAACTTACTCCTCAGCCTTAAACAAGGCTTACATAAGGTCGGAATCTCTTGTTTCCCAGTCTTGTCTCCCCCTCTTTTTCGTGGAAAATTACTAGAAGTCCAAGATGGTGTTTAGGACCAGGTGACATAACCTAGTAATATCACAGCAATGTCCCAGGACTTCTTTCAGGAAAGAAAGAGATTAGTATCTTCAAAGTCATATTGTTTCTTCCTAATGGCCCATCAAGGCTGATGGCCTGTTGTCTGGTGGGTGTTTCCCAAGTACCCACCCAACTGTAATTGTTACGTAGTCAGTATTCCTCATTTTAGATACAGAAATGATACATGCATACAAATTGGATAATCACATTCAGTAAATTATAACCTTTTCAATGATACCTTACAAGACCCATCTTGCATAAAATATATCTATTATGCCCTATCTATATCATAAGCATATTTCCGTAAAGAATATGGGGTGTAACGTCACAGTCATCCACCCCCGGGCTCGCTAGTTGTATTTGTGGCCAACGAAAAAGACAAGCAGGCCTCCACTTTCTCGTCTTCCAAAAACAAAGATGCTAAGAAACTTGATTTATTTGAGAGAGAGACTTATTCTGCCACCAGTCTGCAGTTTCAGGTGGTGAATCATCAGGCCTTGCTGGGCTGGTATAATTTTAATCTCTGGGACGGTCTCAAAAAGTTCAGGAATCCCTCCCTCAGGGTTTGGCCCAAGAGTTTGGCATTCTGGTGGAGGAGGGCACAGTGGCGGCCAGATTCTCCCTGCAAGTGGCATGGGACGCAGGGGCAAGGGTGGTTTCATCAGAAGTGGTCATGCAACGGAATTCCTGGCTTCAGATAGCAGGCCTCTCTCTGGAGATGCAGGCCGTGATCCAGGACCTCCCCTTTGACGGAGTTGGTCTGTTTTTGGATCAAACAGACGCCAGGCTGCACGGGTTGAAGGACACTAGTTCTACCCTTCACTCGTTGGGCATGCATGTGCCACAATCAGTCAGGAAGGCCTTCCAACCACCGCTGTCCCCAAGACCCTGGTGGCCTAGTCAGAGACCTACAAGGAGAAGGGACGCTAGTTTTAGTTGTTGTTGCCCTTCTTCCTCCCGCTTGCCAGCCTAGCCCAGGGCAGCCAAACACCCAGAAGGCCATCAGTGATAATTCTGAGGATGTGCCTGAGAGCGACACTCGAGTCAGTTGACTGGATCCTACGTGTCTTTTCCTCAACTACCTTTCCCACCACTTGGCCTGGTCGCAGGTTACGTCGGACCACTGGGTCTAGGACATAGTGGCTTGTAGCTATACCCTGCAGTTCTTACCTGCCCCTCCTTCCCGCCTCCCTGCTCATCCCATTTTTGCGTCCCTCTTCAGGGACTCTGCTCACAAGTAACTCCTCGTTCAGGAGGTATAGAAGCTTCTGGGCTTGGGGACTCTGGAGAAAGTTCCTCAGGACATGGAAGAAAAAGGATTCTACTCCTGCTGCTTCCTAATCTCAAAGGCCAAAGGAGGCCTCAGGCCTATCCTGGACCTGCATGGCCTCAACAAGTCTCTCAAGAAGTTGAAGTTCCGCATGGTCTCCTTGGCCCCATCATCCCTTCCCTGGATCTAGGGGACTGGTGTGCTGCTCTCAACTTAAAGGATGTGTACTTTTGTTTCCATATTCTCGTGCCACAGGTGCTTCCTGCATTTCATAGCGGCCAGGCATCACTTCCAGTTCACGGAATTACCCTTGGCCTGTTTTCAGCCCCCAAGGTGTTCACAAAATGCGTGGTGCCTGTAACGGCTTACCTGAGATGTTGAGGGGTCCAGAAGGTGTTTGGCCCTTTTTCAGGAAGTGCTCAGCCTCCGGGACTTTTGTGTGTGACAGACCGTTCATCTTGTAGCTGTCCACTTGCCTGGAGCCAAGAATGTTCTGGTAGATTGCCTCAGCAGGACCGTCTCGTCTCACCATGAATAGTCGTTCGATGCAGAGGTGCTCAGCCTGATCTTCCACAGGTGGACATGTTTGCAACCAGACAGAACAGGAAGTGCCATGTGTTGTGTTCTCTGCAGGCAGGGACAAGGGCTCCCTGTCGGACGCCTTCCTGATTCCATGGTCGAGAGCACTGATGTATGCCTTCTCACCGGTGCTGCCAATCCACGAAGTCCTGCTCAGGATAAAGCAAGACAAAGCAATGATCATCTTCATAGTCCGGCGTAGACTTGTCAACACTGGTTCGGCATGCTGCTGAGTCTCTTGGTAGCCACCCCGCTGCAGCTACCTCTTCGGCTGGATCTGCTGTTCTAGAGCCACAGCAACCTGTTGCACTCGAACCTGGAGCCGCTGCACTTGACAGCATGACTGATGCATGGTTGAGTGTGGATGAATGGGAGTGTTCCTCTGGTGTGAGGCAAGTCCTGCTTGGCAGCAGAAAACTGTCCATCAGGCCTACATATGTCATAGTGGAAGTGGTTCACGGTTTGGGCCCCGGACCGACACACTTGTGCGGATGAGGCCCTGCTGCAGGACATTCTGGACTGTTTACTGCACCTTAAGCACTAGGGTCAGTTGCTATCTTCAGTCAAGGTACACTTGGCGGTCATTTTGGCGTTCCACCCTCAGCTTCAAGGTCGGTCGGTCTTCACCCATCCCATGATGAGGAGCTTCCTGAATGGTTTCGAACATCTTTACCTGCATGTCTGGGAACCGGTCCCCCTTTGGGACCTGAATCCTGTGGTCTCCTGGCTCATGGGTCCCCCCTTCGAACCCATGGCTTCCTGCTCCCTTCTGCTTCTCTTCTGGAAGGTCGTCTTCTTGGTCGCTATAACTTCAGCCCGTAGGGTATCTGAGATCAGGGCACTCATGTCTGAGCCGCCTAGATGGTCTTCTATAAGGACAAGGTCCAGCTGTGTCTGCACTTGGCCTGTTTGCCCAAGGTCATCTGCCAGTTCCATGCTGGTCAAGGCATTTACTTACCAGTCCTTTGTCCGAAGCCTCATGCGACGGATGAGGAGTGCAGGCTGTATACCCTGGACATCAGATGGGTGCTGGCCTTCTACATTGATAGAGCAAAGCTATTCCGTAAGTCAGCACAATTGTTGGTTGCTGTCACTGACAGGTTGAATAGCTGCCCAGTGTCAGCCCAGAGAATCTTGTCTTGGATCACAGCCTGCATCCACTACTGCTATGAGCTGGCAAAAGTGCCCCCCCTCCCCGCCTGGTGATCATGATGGCTCGTTCGACTAGGGCACAGGCATCATCAGCCTTCCTGGTGCAGGTGCCGATCCGAGAGATCGGTCGGACTGCGACCTGGTCGTCTGTCAACACGTTTGCATCCCACTACGTGTTGACCCAGCAGGCTTGAGACAATGCTGGCTTTGGCAGAGCAGAGACTGTGAACTCTGAGTCCACCTCCGTTGATTCTGCTTGTGACTCACCTAGAATAGAATCAACATGAGCAAGCACCCAAAGAAATAAAAATGGTTCCTACCTTTCGTAATTTGTTCTTGAGATGTTGCTAATGTCCATTCCATTACCCACCCTCTTGCACCTCTGTCAGAGTTGTCAGCAAGAAGTAACAGAGAGGGGTGTAGGGCTGGTGGCACCTGATATACTGCAGCATGAACATGGCACTTCAAAGGGGCACCACAGCTGGCCCTACGGGTACTGCTAAGGCAAAAATCTCTGACGGCCATGTAGGTGGGCATGCACACACCTAGAATGGAATGGACATGAGCGACATATCTCGAAGAACAACAGTTACGAAAGGTAGGTAACAATTTTTTCGTCATTCGTGGCAAGAAAAGTTTTCTGGATGCAATCTTGGCTGGTTGACAGTTCAGACAAATTGAAGTTAATGATGGTTCTCAGAGGTCTCTCCGGTGACAGTAGATGTTGGTGGCAAAGACATTACAACAGGAGCTGTTCACAGTCAACAGACCTAATGAGCATTTAGAGTTTGTTGGATTTTAAGTTATTTGGTTGGCTCTAGAAGTGAAATTGTATCTAAGATCTCTCCAATAGTTTCTTGTCTCTGAGATCATAATTGCAGAAAATTAGTAGGTAATATCTCCTCCCATCGCTTAAGCTAAAAAATGTGTCTTTTCGTGATGAAGAAGGGAGGACATTCCTCAAGGTCTGCCTCTTTCAGGAAATGGCATAGTTTATTTCACTGGAGATACAAATTTGATCTTAGAGGGATGGGGGAGACCATGTTGGGGATTAAAGTATACAGAGTCTTTGGCCTGACATGAAGAAGGAACTTCACCTCAGTCTTCATGAGCTAAGGATGGTCAGAAAACCTTATTAGTTCTGTAACATCTCTACTAGATCCACCATGATCTGCATTTTCTTTGGCTTTGTAAGTGGTAGTAAGTCTAATTTTCTTCTCAGAAGCGGCTTCCAAAGACATAAACCTTCTTTCCATCAAAGTTCTTCATGTGCTAGGTCTAGAGAATGCCAGTGGGCTTTCTAAGGATAGGGGGCATCCACCTGGAGGTAGTCTTCCATCAAGCCAGTCTTCTATAGTACAGTTACTTGATCTGCAGATCCATAGATGTGTTTCCAACAAAAAGAAAGGAGAGTTTGAATGCCGAATGTATTCACAGTAACATGAGATTTTCAACTGTCTTAGACCTTTCTTCTATTCCCATTCATCTGGGTGGTAATAAAGGAGTGATGAAGCCTACTTTCCTCATCTGTGATATTGGTGGCTGCAGGCTGGCCCAACAGAACATAGTTTGAAGAACTCTTGGAACTAGCTAAAGTTTTAATTTTCTTTTTCCTTCGTTGGAAGCTTCTGTTCCAAGACTCTTATCTAGTTGCCAGCTTATTCAAAACTTCTTCTACATTGTATCACATCTGGGCAAAATTTCCTGGTTGATTAAAAAAAATATTAATAATCTTCAGCCTTGTATTTGAGGTAGCCTCTATCCCTTCTGCTTTGAATTTCCTACATCATGTATTTAATAACTACATTATAGTTACAGTTTTGAGAATTCACAGTTTAGCAACTAGCTTCCTAGGTGAAGTCTAGTGTAGGGCACTGCCCCTTCCTTAAGACAGCCTTTTGCAAGTGGTGTCTGTTGCCCTGTTGAGCTCTGATTTCATTTTCTGACAGCCATGCAGGCCTCCTGATATAACTCTGGGTACTCTTGTACTGTATATTTTTTTAAATGAAAAGTAGTCTTACTGTATGCTGGGGGCATAAGTAGGTAGTTGGCAAATGGGGTGATTTTATTTATCAACTTTTCATTGTTTTTCATGAGAACAAAGTTTTTACATACCTGTTTTACATTCTTCCTCACAGCTTTCTTTGTCTCTCATCAATCATGTCATCTTTCTTCCAAGTTCTTATAGCTAGTTTAAATGTTCTAAAGAGTTGCTGTGACTTTTTCTTGAGGTTCATAGTGCTTGGATTGGGCAAGTAAAAAGACTAGTGTCATTATTGGTCTAGGGTCACAAATTGGGATTGTAGTCTCATGTTTTGTCGTTGCCAAATGGCATTTTGGAAGCCAAGAGCCAGAAAGCTTTCCCTGTACAACCAAATAAAGCTCAGATTCCTGGAACAGTGTCCCCATCTTAAGAAACATCAGTGAAAGAGTATGGTAAGACTGGCATTTGGTGGCTAAGTCATGTATTTGAGACATTACAGGTTATACGTAATATCCTATTTGTATGCAGCCTTTGGAGATGACTACTGTACCTTCATTATCTTATTGAGTTGATGCTTTTCATCGGCAGTAATAGGTCTGATTAGCATGGCAAATTGCCTTCCTACAGTATGAATCATAGTTGTGGGAATTGCTGTTGAGATCTCCGTCTTAGCTTCCACACCCTGCAGATACCCCCTCATGACAAGATCTGATGCTGTTCTCCCAACTGCAAAAATCCTTACATCCCCAATGAGACAATGCTTCACGCAACCTCACTTACAAGTTGCCAAACTATTTTGACCCAGTTCTACAATACCCAAGAGCTGTAAAACCATTGCATAAATGGCCAGCGACAGTACCAGCATTATTTTCTGTCTATTTAGAATAATAAGTCAAAATCATAAATCATTTTAATGTTGTGGTTTAGATCATGCATGTACAAACTTGATGAAATTCTAAACCAGTGTGGTTTGGATAAGGTCATACTATTAGCTCACCAGACTTTAGGTGAATAAACATCTGTTGGTGCTTCTAGTCTCGCCTTTCACTAGCTAAGCAGTTACCATGTTGGCAAAGACCATATCAAGAACAGGATAAAGATGAGACCAAAAATGTTAAGTCTATTGGTGGCTGCTACCTGTGAGTTTGAAGATAGGGACGTCTATCAGTTCAGAATTGGTGAAATGATGATGCAAAAGTCATAGGAACAAATAATAGTTCTCACATCTCACCATACACACATCCCCTCTATAAATCAAATTCTTTAATGGTTTCTCCACAGCAACAGACTTAGGGTGAGAGTATCTGAGAAGACTGTAAAAATGCACAAAGAATAGAAACAGCAATAAAGTAAAACAAGAAGAAAGGATGAGTATTGCGTCTAACAATGGTAATCTTATGAACGTCTCATCTACTGTGTTTAGCTCCACATATAAGAGTGCCATCTAGTGGCACACTACAGCTTAGATATTTTACCTAGATCTAGAGACCATGGAAAAGATCTGACAGAATAATATCTGACGGAGAAGTTTCCTGTGCCTCTTGTGATTATCTGACAGAAAGCAAAACAGTGTGCATGCAAAATTGGAATGAGTAGATATAAAACAAATAACAAAAGCTCCTGATTATAGTACCATTTCAACATTTACTAGTTAAGCAAATAATAAAATAGAAAAGATCAACTATTTATAACAGACATAATTTTCTCTCTTGAACATATATGTGTAATCAACTTGACTAAGGATTACATATGGGTGCTTTTCAGAATTAATCAGTACTTTACAGTAGCTATTAAAAATATATATTTAGAGTTAGCTTGGTTCAGTATTCTTCTGATCACATTAAAACAGAGAACTGCAAATCACAGGACGCAAAAAGCCCTCCCTGATATAAAGGGTTGGCTGAGGGGAAAAAAGCAAAAATAACAATGCTTTACCTTTGTTATAATTAGGCTTGGCAGAATTCAGTTTTTATTTTTTATAATTTTGACAGATCAATGTTTATTTTAAAGCATTTTAAAATGTATCCCCTTAAATTTTCACAGTTGTGGGAAATTATGGGGGATGTTTTAGAGAATGGGGGAGTCAGACAAATATTTTATGACAGTAGACCTTGAGATTCAAAAGGTTAAAACTTTATAACTGTTAAAACAAAAATTGTCAACATCGCAAGTGAAAATATACAAAACAAATCTCTTTCTTTAAATCAAACTCTAGTAAGTTCTCTAGCAGCAGTTCTTTATATTGCCTATCAGTAAATTTCAGTTATTATCAATGAAAATATATTTGTGAGTTTGTATGTGTACGGTAAAAGTGATGTTTACCGATATTCACCAGTAAAAATCCACTTCTTCCAAGCCTAATTGTAATCCACGTTCCCAAAATGCACTCAAAATTCTTGTCTCTTGACAGTATTTCAGAGCTATATTACAGTGACAGTTTAAATCTAGTACGATAGGGAATCCATATGTGCAACTAATTCTTTTGAATGCTGGGAAGGTACAAAAGCAATTTTATATCGGAATCAGTGAACAAGCACATTATGGAATGTGTTCATCCTTAAGAAAAGTAAAGCACTGCACTGATAATTCTGCAGTTGGGAAATTACACTGCAACCAGAAGGAGTTTGTATTTCATGGTGAAGACTGTTTAATTGTGCAATTTTCTCCTGCCTCTAGAAGCACAAAAACTCAGAGCTTTAAGGTATAGCATTAAACATTTTATTAGACTGACTTAGAATTAGGTTATTACTGTCATCACATCTGAGTCAGTGCTTTTAAACAAAATGTGTTTGCTTCCACAGTGGTTCAGCACAGGTCTTTGGGAGGGGAAGGAAGTTAGCTAACATATAAAACCTGCTGCTGTTAGTCACAGGAGTTTTAAAAAAAATTGGTGTCATTGGTTGGGTCAGAAATTGTGAATGTGCTATAATTTTTCAGTTTGCCATAAAAATACTCTTGAAATCCTCTCCATGTGGTGCTAAGCAGTAAAGTAGAAATTCTTGTTTGCTGACAGGCAGAAGTCACAATTTCAATTTTAACGTGCTGAACAGTGGAATTGAAGCACTCTTAAATTTAAGCTGTGAGGGAGGGAGAGCGCACGGCTGTGCTGAATGATCGATCAGCTTTGTTGCTTTACATTAATTAATAAAAACCTACTGCATTTTTCTGTGCCCTCCCTCACTATATTTAAAATAAGATATTTTACCTGGCTTGTGTTTGAGGTATTTTGGAGTAATAATGTAACAGGAAATATTGATATGGATAAAATTTTGTGATAGAAAACAAAGTCATATTAGTGTATATTTTTCAAGGTTCCATACAGTGACACATCTGAGTTCACCATTGATTTCCATTTATAAAAAACTATTTTCAGGGTTTCATAACTTGTCAGTATTAAATTACATTGTGATTAGACTTATGTACATTGTCTTAGACTAAGCGTTGCATTTTTAAACTGATTTTAAATAAATTATTAGAATTTTAATCGCTTTCCTAGATATACAGTGTCAAAATATATTTATTTAGACATTGGAAGCTTTTCTTGCATGCCTGTTTCTTCTAAATGGTCATTTGGGTGATTGTTCTCCAAAACACATTTTGAAACAGACAAGGTTATTTACATTTCAGAAATATCTGCTGAATATACATATATGGTTACTTCTCATAATATTTTTGCAAACTAATTTATTTGTCAATCCCTTTATGAGGATTTAAGTCAGGGATTTTTAAAGAAGCCTGTGGAAGACAGGTGCTCATGTTGCTTTGAAAGTCAGTGGCAGCTGAGTGCCCAACTCGTAGGTCGCTTTGAAAAATCTTAGCCTAAAATCCTATCAGTGACCTGTTTAAAGTCTGAAGAGAATAATAATAAACCAAAATAAAAATAATATATTTATGCAATGCCTCCCATTTCAAAGGACCCCACAGTCTGATCAGAATCTAATCTGGTGTTTCAATTTCTTATATTTGTGAGGCAGTACTTGGAAGGGATACTTCTAAGGAAAATCTTTTGTGGGGGAAAAGATTGCCTGTATCAGTGTAATGGTGTTATTTATTTCTTTTGTATGATAGTGCCCGCAGCGTATACTTGGTGCTTTCCAAACAGTCAGGAAGGCAAGGTCCCTATGTTAAGGAGCTCATTTTTACTAAAATACCAAACCAAGATGCTTCATTTCATCAACAACATGGCACTGGGCGAAAGGGATGAGTTGTGTTCATATGCAGAGAAACACTTCATTTTATTAATTATAATCTAGTACTAGAAGAAAGCTCATTAAATAGGTTACACTTTTAGTTAGCTGTTTGTAGATATAAAGGGTGTACTGTTTCAGTGCATTGTAACTTAAGGCAATAAACTATTACAACTGCTAAAATATAAGCAGGAAAATCACATCCAGTTTTAATATTGCTTTAGTTTAATACAGTGGTCCCCAACCTTTTTGTGACCAGTAGCACATTCATGTTTTCAGAGGAGCGAGGGGATGCCAACAATTTTACAAGGCTTATTTTGTATTTGTACATTAAATAATACAAAAAAAATTAATATTACATAATATATGAATCCAGAGAAGAGAGAGAAGCCGAAGAATAACCGCGAGGACAGAGATCACTGGTGCCCGCAGCCCTGGAGTATTCTGTCCCCAGCAGGTGCAGGGCCCCAGCTTCTCTCCCCTGCTGGGAACTAGACAGGTCCCGCATCTGCCGGGAACAGAGAACACCGGTACCCCCAGCCTGAGTTCTCTGTCCCCGGCAGGTCCTCGGTTGGGCACTAGGCAGGCACACATAAATGCCCCGGCGAGTGCCATGGCGCCTGCGGGCACTACGTTGGGGACCACTGGTTTAATAAGTATGGCATTGTTCGTTTAATATTGCAACTTACCTGAGCAGTCATCGGAATAAATTGTCTGATTTTAAGTTACTATGAAATTGTGAACTGCTACATTATCTATAATAGTGAATATCCCTTTCAAATTCATCTCTCTTCAGGGAGTCTGCAGTTTCTCTGTATTTGAAAGTTAACCTTTCCCTCCTTCTCTGTAAACTGTGTTGTGAAGAGCAAAAAGCAAAGGTGAACACTTCTTCAAAGCAGTATTCCATTACAGATATCTTAAGAAATGAAATGTGCTTCTATTTCACTGGAAACAAAAACTATAGGAACATTTTTCCATTTTATTCATAAATTCATTTGTTACTTTGATTTTTTTCTGATCATGCAATATTAATTTCTCTGGTAGATCAATTACTTTATTCAGTCATTAGGTATCCACACTATTTTTTGATCTGATAGTTTATTCTTTTAAGAACTGGGCAATGATTATTGCTTTATACTACAGTCTCTTCATAAGATACAAAATTTATAGTATTCATTTTCCGTTAATTGCTGACAGAAGTAAACACAAATGTTCTACCATTTAGGAAATAATAAATAGTCTTGTTGGCTGTGATATTAATTTCTCCTTTCATGATTTTAATACACTCCATGTATGGAACAACAGTAGCTGTGGGAGGTTTCATTAGCTTTCTGCGAAGATGTGCTTTTGTAAGCTGTTAAGTATGTTGTGTAAAAGGTAATATACTGGAGGCAGAAGTGTTGCACAGATTATTGTAAGCATGAAAAAAGCTCTAATAAATCAGTGAATGAGTGAGAAATGTGACTCTATTGTTGGCACTCTGCTATTCTGCAGAGGCTTAAGTTGTAGGCAGAACCGACTCTCTCTCCTTGCTGTATTGAAGAGGCCATTCATTGATTTCTGTCAAAAAGAAAAGCTTTTTTTGTTTTTGTTTTTTAAAGCAAAAGCTCTCCAGGCTCTGTGGATTATTAAGATCTGTTAGCAGCCAATTGCTCTTTCTTTGGGAAATTGACTGTCAGAGGCAGAGAGAGGACTCTTACCACTTCTTTTGGCTTTTGATTAAGTGGAACAGTTGGATCAGTGACAGATTCAAGATTTAATATGACAGATATTCTCCTCAACACAACCTCCCTGATTAGCACAAATTCCTACAGTTTATATACCTCACAGCATAGTTTAGATTTAATATGATAGTTGTTTTTCCTGGAGCATAAAATGCATCAAAATTGGTATATTGACAGTTTTATGGTGCAAAACAAGCATGGCTGCAAGAGGCTGATTGGTTTAATGTTGACAGTTTTATTTAATAAGATTGTCTATGGTCTGAATAGAATAAGTTCTTTACAGTGTAGCATGGTTTATATTTACTATCTGGAAGGTAAAGGTGTGCAAAGTTCCCTTTAAATTTTTGAATCATACTATGTCTCTAGTGTCTGTAAAAGTTTGTGTGTTAATCAAAGTAGACCTTCGTATCTCATTCTCTTTGGAGACAGATCTGCTGTAGCATAAATGTAGTGTCCAGACATTCTTCCTGTTTTTCCCTCTCTGGTAGGAGAAACAGATCTGTCCTTGGAACTATTTTATTATGTTATATTTTCTAGTATGATTTGTAATTATTAGGTCACAGGGCCAGTCTTTAACATACAACTTGCTAATGAATGTGAAAGTAACTATGGTATGTTGCAGGGGGCGGCAGCCTTTCAGAAGTGGTGTGCCGAGTCTTCATTTATTCACTCTGATTTAAGGTTTCGCATGCCAGTAATGTTTTTAGAAGGTCTTTTTCTATGTCTATGATATATAACTAAACTATTGTTGTATTTCAAGTAAATAAGGTTTTTAAAATGTTTAAGATGCTTCATTTAAAATTAAATTAAAATGCAGAGCCCCCTGGACTGGTGGCCAGGACCCAGCCAGTGTGAGTGCCACTGAAAATCAGGTCAAGTGCAACCTTTGGCACACATGCCATAGGTTGCCTACCCCTGGTATATTGGTATGTTATGATTGTTGTGGAGGTTTTCTTTGTCTTTTATAATCACAGCAGTGCCCCCATGCTTCAAGTGTGTCTGTCTTGTCATCATACTGCTCTGTGAATCAAGAAAATGGGAGGATGCTTCATGCAATTGTCTTCCAGCCCTTTTTTCTCTAGTTATGGGTCTTGTAACAATAGGAACAGGGAGAAAAACTTCAGATGTTGATGAATGTTCAAGAAAAACCCTATACACTCCTCTGTGCCTTTTGCCAGTTGGCATCAGGTGGTCCCTGGGTTACACTTAGATGTAACATTCCAAACTGAATTCAGGTTAAATTGAACAAAATAAATATTTAACAGCAGATTATAGAAAATAACACAGAAATTAAATGATGGTAAGTATTGTAATGGCTGACTAGGAGATGGCAAGCATCGCACTAAACTTTGGATTTCAGAGTATTTTGTAGATTTTACTTGATCATATACATGACAGGAAAATGTTTAGCTTTGCCTGTTGGAGCTCAGTTAGAATGTGCAGTCTGATTAGAAACCCATTCAGTTATATTCCAGGTAGCCCTTTTATAAAGATATTACTAACTACAAGAAGTTCTTTAGAGTGGGTCAAAATACATTGTTAAACTGTCTTGTCTCCTCAAACTTTCTCTATACAACTTCTTTCTTTCCTGTTCCAAAATATGTAAAAATAAATTACTGGTAACCATAAGTAATGGATAGCTTACGTTCATTTCAGATAGGTTCTTCCATTTTCCCTGTCAATCCATGTGAGAATACAAAACAACACAAAAAAACCCTTTTTTTCAATTAGCAAACCTTCTGTTTTGCTGTGTGATCCTGTGGAAAATGACTTTTCATTAGAATGGCCTGAAAATTTTAAAGAAAGAGACCCCGTAACAGATTATACTTCAGGATACTTGGTACAGTCATAGTTCAGGGGTGAGGTACAGGATATATAATTAAAGCTCATTGATACAGACACTACAAGTAGGATATTAAATGTACAAAGTTAGTTATAACTTGTCACATTATAGTAATATTTTTAAATAACTTGTTCTTAGTTTTTAAAGAAAAAAAAGGCACCTGTTCATATGCAGTAGCATCAAGTTACTGCCTTCCGTAATTTAATTTTACTTCTAGTTTTCTTTGTCTGCAACGCAAGTAAACTGGAGGGAAAAAAGGGAGGAAAAAAGCTGACCTTATTTACGTGATTATATAGCACTGTTGTAAATGTGCTGTCAAAAGATTAATCCATGACATAGATCCTGATAAGAAAAGCACAGGCCGGTATGGTGATACCGTCTATTATTTTTGTAATATAAAGTGAGTCTTGTGATCTTTTGATTCATTTAGATACTAATTGTTTTAGCACAGATTACACCGTAGACATACTAGTTTGATTGTTAAGAACCAAAACCTGGCACCAAGAAATTAAAAGAAAAACAATGTGAAAGTTCAGTCTCTTGTTAGTAATTGTACTTGGAAGGACTGGCATGAAATGATGACGCAAATGGGACTTTCACACTGAATTGGATTTACCAGGCCTGACTTCTACAATATGTTGCTGTCCCTCTCTGCAGAATGAGCATCAGGACATCCTTTAACTTTGTGAGAAACTATTTTAATATGTAACTTTAAGTAGCAGGGCTATCTAATCTTGCACGTATAAGAAACTTTTATGAAAGAATCAGAATATACTTTAGTATAAAATATTAAGAATGGCGCTTTCCCTAATAATTATAAGAATATGTATCAGGGTAGCCGTGTTAGTCTGGATCTGTAAAAGCAGCGAACAGTCCTGTGGCACCTTATAGACTAACTTTTGTTATAGACTAGTTTTCGTGGGTGAAAGCATCCAATGAAGTGGGTATTCACTCACGAAAGCTCATGCTCCAATACATCTGTGAGTCTATAAGGTACCACAGGACTCTTTGCTGCAATTATAAGACTGTGATTCTTGATAGTCCTTCCACAGTTTGTTTGAAGCCGCTTACTGACTCTATTTTTGTATAAGTTGTATGGAACTTATTTAAAAAAGGTGATTCCTTTAAAGTTGACTTTACTGTTGTGGTAGGATAGCTGTATTTCTATTGCCTTGTGAGGTTGCCAGCATCAGATTTCACTTGGCTAGTGTTCAAGAAAATCCACTCTCCGTGTTGGAAAGTTAAAGAGCAATTGCTAGAATCGAGTGAATTACATGATGTACGTAAAGTTTTTTCTTTAGCTCCTGGATTCCCTGTCTGATATAGCAGTCTCCCTTTTTTAGGAAGCCCTGCTCACAGGCTATCATCATGTAACATATGACCACGTGACCCACAGACAAGACCAAGTGCAAACCTGTCACCTGGAAGATGAATAATTAGGCAGAGCTGAATCCAACTCCCTTTAAAAGGCCAGCTCACCCTTTGACACTCGCAATGTCTAGATGTTGCAACATACACCCATTACAGCATAACACACAGAGTGAAATTCTAGTTCCACTGGAGTCACTGGCAAAACTTCCATTGAGTTTGGTGTTACTCACAATGTCTGGCAAGCTTTTTAATACTGGAGAGAAAATAGGGTTAAATTGAGTTGGCATTTCATCCTGAATACTTGCTGAGTTTTTTTTGTCTATGCTGATAATCTGTACTACTGTTAAGACACATTGTGTCAATTCATGATACCTTACTCTCAGCTGAGTTTTTTGTTGTTCTTTTGACCCTCTCATGGCAACTTTGCTTCTTCATTTTCAAGTTCTACATTGTAGTAATCTCATTGGTTACCTAAGTTCTGTGCCTCCACCAAAACCTGAACATTTTTCTTCTTCTGGAGCTAAATGAAATAGGAACAGACTTCTAGTGAAGAGCAGCCTGCGTCTGAAAAATAGGGTTAGCAAATTCCATCAAAATACCGGGGGTGGGGTGGGGGTAGGATGAGTTACCAGTTTCTAGAAAGATACTGTAACTTTGGGTGTGCGGGCCTTGCAAGTTTCATCAGCCACAGATAAAAAGCCAAAAACATAAGAAACAATGGTCTCAGTAACTAACACCACATTGGGTGCTATGAGGAACAAGATAACGAAGGTAAAATATTATACTACAAAGTAAAACGTAAAGGAAAGACAAAATATGTACCTTAGACTTGTTGCTAAGAATAAAAATGTCTCCAATTTGGAAAACAAATTCAGAAGTTCTAAGTTAACTGTTCTTCCAGTTTCTGAGTCATTGAAAGTCTGAGACATGATTATTTTTACGATAGCCTTTTTCTCGAGAAAATTCTAGAATAATGGTTTAGTGAATGGAGCTCTTGATAGGGCTCTCAGAACCCTTCAACAAGTTCTTATTGGAGAGGAGCAACCTTAAACTATTGTTGCATTTTTAAGTGTCAAAAGTTGTGAGTTAATCTTTAAAATGATCCAGAAGCGTGAGGCAAAAACAATACAGTGCATGCTGTAGACCAGTGATGGGCAACCTGTGGGCCGCATGCGGCCCATCAGGGTAGTCTGCTGCTGGGCCACCAGACTATTAGTTTACATTTGCATGGTTGCCTGCAGCTCCCAGTGGCTGTGGTTCACTGTTTCCAGCCAATGAGAGTTGAGGGAGTGGTGGCCAGCATGTTCCTGTGGCCCACGCTGCTTCCCGCAGCTCTCATTGGCTTGGAATGGTGAACTGCGGCCCCTGGGAACTGCGAATGGCCATACAGATGTAAACAAATGGTCTGCCGGCCCGCCAGTGTATTACCCTGACGGGCCACAGGTTGCCCACAACTGCTGTAGACTATTAATTCCTAGATTTCTGTGAGAAAACACAGAGGGTCAGGGTTTCTAATAATAATGAGAACAGCCACCTGCCTCGCAACAACAGAGATCTAATTTTGCTCTCCTTTAGCCAAATGAGAATATATTGCAACAATCAGTGAAAAACTTCTGACCTGCCTCAAGTGGCCTGTAAAGATATCTGTTTTTTTCATAGTCAAGCTGGAAGGGTATATTGAGTGGGGTCCTGCAGGGATTAGTTCTGTTCAGTATCTTCATCAGCGATTTAGATAATGGCATACAGAGTACATTTATAAGATTTGCAGATAATGCTAAGCTGGGAGGGGTTGCAGGTGCTTTGGAGGATAGGATTAAAACTCAGACTGTAAAAGTGGTCTGAAGTAAATATGATAAAACTCAATAAGGATAAATGCAGAGTACTCCACTCTAATATATGGAGTAGCACCTTTGGGAAGGAAGGAGTGGGCAAGACTAATCCAGTGGCATCCTTCTACTCAGGAATTGTGCAGAGCACGACTTTGTGATCACAAACACAATCTTCAGACAAAGCAACAGGTACAGAACAACTTTGCAACACTACTGCTCAAAACAGTGGCACCTCCTAGACCAGGGATTGGCAACCTTTGGCACGCAGCCCGTGGAAAGCTAAGATCTGTGGGAAGCGGCATGGGCTGAGGGGTGTGCTGGCTGCTGCTTCTTGCAGCCCCCACTAGCCTGGAGCGGCAAACCACGGCCAGTGGGAGCTCCGATCGGCTGAACCTGCGGACGTGGCCGGTAAACAAACCGGTCCGGCCCACTAGGGTGCTTACCCTGGTGTGCCGTGTGCCAAAGGTTCTCGATCCCTGCCCTAGATTATGTCATTGTAAGAACACAGACTCTGAGATGTTCAAACACCCATGTTATCAGAGGAGCCGATGATTGTTGGACTGACCACTGCTTGGTGAGGTCAGTCATGTCCATCAGGATTGCACTAAAACATAGAAAGCAATCCAAATCACACAGGTGGCAAATACAACATCCAAAGACTTCAATCCTCAGTGAACTTCCAAACACTCCTCAGTGAAAAACTGACCATATGCACACCTGGAAATCACAACATAAGTTTTGAAGAAGACTGGGAAGCCCTACGATAGGCTATTTATCAGGCATGCGAGGAAACCATTGGCCTTGCTGCCCCCGCCACCAGGACTGGTTTGACAACAACATAATTGAAATCACTATCCTTTTGGACCAGAAGACAGGCTTTCTGCGACTGGCAAACCCAGCCATCATCCCAGTCAGAAGCAGAGGTCTTTCCATCAGCTCAAGCTGAAGTTTGAAGGAGGATCCGAGAAGTCAAAAACAAATGGTGGGAGGACAAAGCAAAAGGAATCCAAACATTCACTGACAGACATGATATGCAAAGCTTTTTTTGTGAGACAAAGATGCTGTACATACCAAGCTCATGTGGCCTCACAATGCTGAGATCTGAAGATGATAGTACCCTTCTTAAAGATAACGAATCCGTCAGAGTGCTAGAAGGAACACTACCAAAAGCTTCCAGATTGAGACTTGACTGTGACTGACACCATTGACTCCATCCCTCAGCGCACAATCTGGGGAACTCTTGCTAACCCATGAATGCCTGAGGAGATCTGCAAAACAATTAAACAAATAAAGAACAATAAAGCACTAGGTCCTGATGGCACACCAGCTAAAGTACTGACAGTGGGGGGAGAAAAACTGACTGACAAGCT
The DNA here is from genome assembly GCF_003597395.2 of Chelonoidis abingdonii. Classification (NCBI taxonomy): domain Eukaryota; kingdom Metazoa; phylum Chordata; order Testudines; family Testudinidae; genus Chelonoidis; species Chelonoidis abingdonii. The sequence goes on from NC_133790.1 coordinate 25,685,772, forward strand.
TCATTTTCTCCTCCTCAAAATCTGGTGCTGTCTTATGGAATTCTAACATTGTCACCATTTTCAAAAAGAGAGACGCCAAACTGTGGCAACTATCAAGGCATTGCCCTCCTCTCCATGCCTGGGAAGATTCTAGCTAAAATTTTACTGAAACGCCTGCTCCTGCTTGCAATGTGGCTTCAGACCATCATGAGGCATCACTGACATGATTTTCACAGCCAGGCAGATACAGGAAAAATGTCAAGAACAACATCAAGAGCTGTATATCGCCTTTATCGATCTGACCAAAGCCTTCAACTCTGTCAACCGTGAGACTCTCTGGAAAATCATGTCAACATTTGGCTGCCTAAGCAAATTTATCACCATTCTAAGACTCCACCAGGACTAGATGACTGTGTCTGTTCTGTACAGTGGCTCTACTTCTGAGCCCTTTGTCATCCAAACTGGTGTAAAACAAGATTGTGTACCGGCACACCCACCCCCGTGCTCTTGGACGTCTGAGTGAGGAGGCTATGGAATGTGGGGAGGAGGGAGAGCAGTTATTCAGGGCCTGCAGCAGCACTCTGTGATGTCTGTTCGATCCCGCAGTAGATGCAGCACTGCATCCTGCCTTCTCTGATCTTCCTGCCGCCACTTCTCATCTCGAGCATCCCTCCTGTTCTCGCTTTCATCCCTCCTATCCTCGCATTCGTTGGCCGCTTTCCTGTACTGTGATAATATGTCCTTCCACTCATTCAAATGAGCTCTTTCACTGCGGGTCGATTGCATGATTTCAGAGAACATTTCATATCATATGCGTTTTTTTCTCCGCCTTATCTGAGATAGCCTTTGGGACGGAGGAGGGAGGCTTGAAAAATCTGCAGCTGCGGGAGGGGAAAAAAGGGAGAGAAGTATTTTTCAAAAGATACATTTTACAGAACAATACGTGTACTCTTTCATGGTGAACAACACTATTCACCTTACGTAGCACATGTGATTTCTGTACAAGGTCGCATTTTGCATCTTAATATTGAGTGCTCACGATCACAGAAGCAGGGCCAGGCAACAGAATTCAGCTTGCTTGCGGCCATGGTAAGCCATTGTCTTTCGGCTTCTGCAACCTTCATAAAAGCAGTACCCTCCTTTCCCATACCAAGCAAAGCCCGTTGAGTGCTGTGGTTTTCGTGTTAACGTGCAGCAGCAGAAACCAAACTAACCCCCCCGCCCGCCCCAGTTCTCTGGGATGAGCACTTTATCCCTCCCCCACCATGTGGCTGGTATCAGGGAAGATCCCTACTGGCCAAATGCAAACAGCTCAACGCCAATGTGCCGCCCCCGCCCCCCGCTTGGCTAACTGCAGGGAAGGATTTCTTTTCAGCCACAGGCAAACAGCCCCGTAGGAACGGCCACCTCTGTCCTCTTAATTAAAATTTCCGTATTTCAACCAGGTTACCATGAATGATATCACTCTCCTGAGGATAACACTGCGAGATAAAGAACGAATGTGGCTTAAATGCCAGCAAACACCAGGACCATACGCTGCCATGCTTTGTCATGCAGTGATACTAGATTACTTGCTACTAGCATGACGTGGTCAAGTGTCCTACCATGGAGGACAGAATAAGGCTGCACTGCCTGGAAACCTTCTGGAAAGGTTTTTGGAGTACCTCCACGACAGCTTCATGGAGATGTCCCTGTAGGATTTCTGCTCCATTCCCAGACACGTTAACAGACTTTTCTAGTAGCTGTACTGGCCGCAAATGCATCAAGTTTGCTTTTAAACCATATGTAATGTTTACAAAGGTACACTCACCAGCGGTCTCTTCCATGGCTTCATGGTTTGGGATACCGCCTTGGGAGGGTTGAGATCAGTCAGGCTGAGAAAAAGATCCTGGCTGTTGGGGAGAATGGAGTGCTGTGTGCTCTCCACAAGCTTGTCATCGTCCTCCTCATCTTCCTCATCCATAAAATCCTCAGGCATGGCTGAGAGTCCCCCGTCCTCGGAATCCACAGTCAGGGGTGGAGTAGTGGTAGGGGACCCCCCTAGAATTGCATGCAGCTCAGCGTGAAAGCGGCATGTCTGTGGCTCTGCACTGGACCGTCTGTATGCTTCTTTGGTTTTCTGGTAGGCTTGTCTGAGCTCCTTAACTTTCACACGGCACTGTACTGAGTCCCTGATGTGTCTTGTCTCCATCATGCCCTTGGAGACTTTTTCAAATGTTTTGGCATTCTGTTTTTCTGGATCGTAGTTCTGCTAGCACGGAATCCTCTCCCCAAACAGCTATCAAATCTGGTACTTCCCGTACGGTCCATGCTGGTGCTCTTTTTCGATTCTCAGACTGCATGGTCACCTGTGCTGATCAGCTCTCCACGCTGGGCTTACAGGAAATGAAATTCAAAAGTTTGCGAGGCTTTTCCTGTCTACCTGACCAGTGCATCTGAGTTCAGATTGCTGTCCAGTGCAGTCACAATGGTGCACTGTGGGATAGCTCCTGGAGGCCAATACCGTCGAATTGCGACCACACTAACCCTATTTCGAACTGGCAGTGTCAATTTCAGCACTACTCCCCTTGTTGAAGAGGAGTACAGAAATAGATTTTAAGAGCCCTTTATGTCGAACTAAATGGCGTCGTTGTATGGACAGGAGTAGGCTTAATTTGATATAGCGCTGCTAAATTCGACCTAAATGCGTAGTGTAGACCAGGCCTATGATTCTATTCCTTGCCTGAACGGAGACATTCTTTAGGAATTCAACTGCTTTGGCATCATTTCCCACAGGATAAGACTCCTGAGAGGAAAAAGCATCCAGTTGATCAAAACCATCATATTCTGAAATAGCTCTACAAAAGAGAAAGTAGATCACCTTCTGTCAGATTTTTCAGAAGTTATGTTCCTAGTCTACACAAAGAAAATTCAGAACTGAGATGTTACTTTGCAAAACAAATGCTGAGATAAAATGAAACAGAAAAGGCACTATAAAATATGAATTGTGATCCTTTTTCTGTAGTGATTTTGAATTATTCTGATGGCAAAATATCTACCTTAGGTTGATTCTGTTATACTGTGTGGTTTTTTTAAATAAGCAAATAGAATAGGAGTTGCTTTAAACCCAGTGCTATGACAGATAATTTGATACAACGGTTTAAGAGGATTTTTGTTACCATCTGTTCTTGTTTGATATGCTGTGTGCCTTGCAGAAAGTTGTGACGGTCTTTTGGCTAAAGGACTGAACTGGAAGTCAAAAGAGCTGGATTCTATTTCTGATTCTACCACAGACTTCCTGTGGGACTTGGAGCAAGTCACTTAACTTTCTGTGCTTGTTTTCCCTTCTGTCTAATAGAGAATGCTTGCTTACTTCGCAGGGGTATTGTGGTCTATTCACTAATGTATTGTAAAGTGATTTGAGATCATCGAATGGAAAGGGCTTTAAAGTGCACAGTGCTGTGATTATTTTAAAATTATTGGCATTTATATCAAAACACATCCTTAGAACACAATTATACATTTTACTCACATAGGCATGGTTTCTACTTGAGACTAGACTACATTTAAGTAGGCCCTATAGAATAACAGAATACAGTACAATGTGAACTGGAACAGTAATCTCTAATCTTGTTCTTCTCCATATAAAATACAGAGAACATCCCCAAGCAGGTTCTACTGAAGTATGCAACATTAATATGCTGTTGAAAAACCACACAATTTTAAGGAAATTAGAAAGGGAGCCTTCAACACTAAAATACTAAATGCTGTTTACCTGATCAGTATGCACTGAATACTTCCAAGAAGCAGTCTGAGGGTCACTTAGTGAATCTCTAAAACTGAGTTTTCATTCCAAAAAGTGTTACATACAATATTTTTGAAAGATATGTAATATATAAAAGGACTTAGCTCATTCACCCACAATCCAGTCCCTCCCCATGTGATCTGTCCTTGAATCAGATTTGCATAGAATCTGTGATGTCTTGCCATGGTACACACTGCAGCATTGTAGCAAAAGTGCATTGTGACAGGGAACCTGAAAGACAAAAACAGCAACTAAGCTTAGGTAATAATATTTCTTAGCCTTCCTCTTAGATGACATTTGGAGGCACTTGGGAGAACAAGATGAAATTAGTGAATTTTTTTGACCTTACCTTTGCAGATGATAGAGGTATCTGTTGCAATCTGCATGTTGTTTTATTACCACAATGGCAGTATCTTAGTCTCCTCTTCTTTTGATTTATGGAGGTTTGAAAATATCTGTAATTTAGAAAAAGACATGGCTAACATAAAAGTCTAACAAAATAGAAGTAGAGATAATTCCTCTTGGGGAAAAATTAACAGAACTGTGTGGAGAATTATTGACTGAATTCCATCTTAAACCCAATTAGAGGATGATATGACTGATAAGATTTAGCAAATCAACTCACAAAGAGTCAGATCATAAATGATGAGGAAACTAAAATATACAGAAATCGAAGCAGAATTCCAGAAACTATACATTGGTCTGTCTTCCTCTCCACCCGAAATAAAGATCAAAGTAGCATTTCTCTAGGTCATCTAAAATTGCCCACTCTATCAGAACAATCCATGAGACGCCATTGATAATCAGCCAATAAAATATGACTGCAGAATCATTTGAAAAGGTTGCACTATCAGTATCTTTACATTATACGCTGTTTGGTTTTTTTTCAAACCAGGGAGTCTAGCCCCCAAAGAGCTGTCAGATTAGGTGAGGCTTTATATAACAGTCTACATAAATACCAAATGGACTTAAGCGAAGATGTTCATCAGATGAAAGAAGGGCGATACATTTAATCTTGGTCCTCTAAAAGTCATTCATTCATTCTTTCTTAAGATACTGAGAAAACGTTTAAGTGAATGGAAGGAGGATTTATTATTTTCAGTTATTTTCTGTTTATTATTTTCTGATTTGGACTTAGCCTCAAATTTGTGCACATATTACACTACTCTATAGTCCCCATGAGCTGAGATCAAAATCAGTCTAGTAATATCCATTTGAAACATCACATGCTTCTGCATTGTACTGTTTCATTTTTTGCTTTAATTATTGAGCTTTGGCAGCCAACATATATGAAATGCACCTGATATCAAAAGAACAGAAAAAAATTAAATTGATAAAAAATATCATCATATTCACACCATATTCTGGCCTCAGTCCTATAGGCAAACTGCTGTGCCTGGGAAAGCCGCATTGTGCAGGTGCAGCAGTCTGCTCATGTGCTATATATTGCAGGATCAGAGAATTAGTTTCTAAGTTTGCCTTTCTTGTTTATTTCCAAAACAGAAGAATATATTCTACATATAAATGATACATGAGTTTTAGTAAAATTGCAAAGATCTTCCTTTGACAGTCTAATTGGAAAAATATTCTACCTTTTTTTTGGCTAGTTTGTAGAATACAATATTAAATGTTTCTGTCTGTTTCTTTAGTGAACACAATTAAATCTGCTTCTCATTCCAGAATTCTCTAAATATTTTTGAATTTACCAAAACATGGAACTTTTTGTAACCTTTTGAAAATATAGTACGAAACTTCATATAATTCTAGCTGTATTTCAGGCAAGTTGTGAGATTCTTAGTCTTATTGATAGATCATTGTTAGAGGAACTGCGGAGAAAACTGATCAGTATATCACATATGTTGATGTTCCTAGTAAGTGATTTCCAAAAGGGTCTTCACCTCTGTTTGAAATTTGTTACATATCTACAAATGAAAAAAGAGTGAAAACCAATATACTAGAAGATAAATTATAGAGCAGATAAAACTCCAGAGAAATCACAAGAACAAGCAAAAATCCACAACAGGTCATGTTCTTGATACCAGTGTAACCATCTAACAAGAAATTATACAATTGGACAAAATTAACTCTAATGTGCCAATAGATATTTTTTTTAGAGGGAGGTTAAAATAGTCATTTTGTAAAAACGTAGATGTGAGATTTGAGTGGACCATTTACTAAAGTATAGTCCTGTAATGTGTAAACACAAATAGAATTAGATTCTTTTAATAAAACCAGGCTTAGTTGTGAAGTAATAATTAGAGTTCTTATAAATAGTTATAACTGAGAAATACTTTCACTGTTAATAGTCACTTCACCTCTCTGTGTCTTAATTTCCCCAGCTGTAAAATGGGGATATTGAGACTTCTCTTATTTGCAAAGTGTTTTTTGAGATCTACTGATGAAAAATGCCATATCACATCTTGGTATTATTATTAAGAGTCCATAATGTACAACAAGAATCTAAATCATCGTTTTTTTGTTCAATACTTCTGTTGCACTTTATTCGACCAAGGAAACTTCTGATCACATCATTCACTTACCTCCTATTTTTTAGCGAAATTCATCACTTGGCAAAAGCAAATACAACTACACTGTCGTTAATGGTGCTACACCCACTTGCACCAGTAATGATTTTGCCCCTTACAGTGCTGCATATGAGAACATTTTTCTGGTAGAAATCTTAGACATATTCTGCTTACTTACCCCTTGTTGAAAACCACTGTGTTATGGTTGTAACAACTTTCACGGACCCCTGAGGCATAGTCTGTGAACCCCAGGGGTCCACGGACCAGAGGTTGAAAACTGCTGTTCTGGTAAATACGGGGGGTACAATATTTTGTCACAAAACATTTGAGCTACATAAAAGAACTGAAAATAGAAAAATTGAGGGTGTGATCTGTGGTACTGTAGGAAGAGAAATGCAAAATTACATCATGTGATCTTGATGCAAAATTTAATATGGTATAGAAAAGATGTAGCAAATTATTGCTGCCCTTTGCAACAGGAGCTTGCTGTCAACAGCTGGTATGCATTTTGGTGGTGAATTACTTATATGCCAGTTGATTTCTAAGGCTTTGGGGGACTGAAAATACTCAGTGTGTACTTGCATACATCCTATCTCCTACTTTTGTTGAAGGTACACACAAAGCAGTAGAGTGTACAAATCAGCCACCTTGGGGTTTTGGTTCATATGGAGTGTCGTCTCAGTCATATTGCCTTTGGTTTGCACAGCGTGGTTTTCAAAAGGTACATATGGTATGTTTACAGTGTCAGTTTGGCTCCTTCTGGCTTTATGTTAGAGCATTGAGTGGCCCTTAATCTTTAATTCATCCTGTTATGATGAAGGACAACATTGGTTTAGGATCTGCAACCTGCTCTAGTATAGTTAAAGAATAAAGAAGTTTGGTTATTTGATCGAGAGAGGATGGCTGAAGATTTAAAAGATGCATAGGTAAAGCCCCTGAAAGCTGGTATTTTGGTTCTAACTCATTTAGTTGTCCTTAAATTGTGTGTGTTGTGTAATAGTTTGGAGGGGGCTTAATAACATTGTGTCTTCAAATGCTATAATACTCTTCCCCCTTTTTCTTTTCTTTTTAAGAATTTTAGATTTAGGAATCTATGAATATAAAGATGAGGCTTAATTCATACCTCTCGTCTCACTAAATATTTGACATTAGGTATGGATTTGTCAGCCTTACCTAAGAAATTCATGGTGTTTTTATTATTTATTTATAGGTGTAATTTATATTATGGTAGCTTCTAGGAGCCATACTAACAGATCAGGATGTCATTGTGCTAGTTGCTGTGCAGACACAGAATTGTGATGGTCCCTGCCCCGAAGAGCTTACATTCTAAGTATAAGTGAAGAGACAATAGGTAGATAGGGCAGACATATGGGGAGTACAAGGAAACAATGAGGCAGAATTGGTTAGCGTAATGGGCAGAAGTGTCAGCATACTTATACCCTTAATGTTTGTCAAGATTTTTGTAGGCATCGTGGAAAAAGAGTTTTAAGGAGGATGATGAGTTAGTTTGACAGAGGTTTACAAGGAGCTCTTCCAAAGTTTGAGGGCCAGTATGAGAGGAAACACAGTGCTTGTCTGGAAACTTTAACAAGTGGTGATGGAAGCTGGCATCATGGGCTGATCAGAGGCAGGCGTCGACATCTTGTTAGTGAATGAGATCATAGTCAATCCTCAACCTATCTGTCAAAGGCCTTGAAAGTGAAGACAGCTAGCTTATGTTTGCTACAATAGAGAAGGGGGAGCCAGTGAATGTTGGCAAAGAGAGAGGTGACATAGTCAAAATGACAGCTAGGAAAATTATCTTTGAAGCTGCATTCTGAATGTGTATGAGCAGGACAAGATGGCGTTTGTCAAGTCCAGAGAGAAGTACGTTGCATTAATCAAGCTGTGAGATGAGAGCATGGATAGGAATTATAGCTATATGGATGGATAAGAAAGACCATATCTTAGAGATGTTATGCAGAAAGAATCTCAAAGGTTTAGGCATAGCCTGAATGCAAGGAGCTATAGAGAAATCTGAGTCAAAGATGGTGCCCAGGTTATGGACCTGAGTGACAGGTAGAGTATGGTGATGTTGTCCACAGTGATCAATAAAATACGTAGCAGGAAGGGCTTGTGGGAGATAATTGAGAGCTCTGTTTTAGCTATGTTGAGCTTGAGCTGATAGCTAGACCTCCATGAAGAAATGTCAGAGAGAAAGGACAAGATTTTACTTAGGACAGAAAAAGACAAGTCTGGAGTAGAGAAGTAGATCTAAGAGTCCTCACTATAGGGATGGTAGTTCAATTTGTTTGTGGATGAGATTACCCAGAGATACATGTAGAGGAAGAAGAGAAAGGGACCAAGGATGGCGCCCTGTGGAACCCACATAGAAAGTTTTAGTGGGGATGAGGAGGATTCTCTGAAGGACATGTAGAGGGAGCAATTAGAAAGGTAGCAGGAGAACCAGGAGAGGATGGAATCAGAGGGAAAACAAGCCTTAAGAGGGACATGGTCAGTGTTGTCATATGCACCTGGCAGATCAAGGAGGATAAGGATGCACTTGGCTAGGAAGAGGTTATTAGACTTTGGCAAGTGTATTTTCAGTCAAGTGCCAGGAATGGAGTTGGATTGGAGTGGGTCTAGGGTGGAATTGGAGGAGAGGGATTCCTCCGGACAGCAATTGTAAATAGCTTGTTAATGATCTTGGAGATGAAATCGAGAAGGAAGATGGGGTGATAGTTAGTGAGGCAAGTGGGGTCAAGGTTTTTTGTTTTGTTTTATTTTTTTTAAATGAGAGACTAAAATATGCTTGTATTGTGAAGGGAAAGAGCCAGAGGAGATTGAGGAATTAAGGAGAAAATAAGGGAGAGAGTGCGGGTGGGCACTAGGGAGATCAGGAGATGGGATTGGGGTGATGGAGGCAAGTGGAGAGATTAGATGAGGAGAGCAAACGAGAAACTTTTTGCATCAGTCACTGGGAGAAAGAAGAGAGAGTTGTGGGAGGGGACAAGAAGCCAAGGCAAGGGGGTTGCGGGGAATATTGTCGTATTTTGTCAATTTTCTCTTGAAAGAAATTGGCAAGCTCTTGTGTGGAGATGGAAGTGGAAGCAGGAGTGTGGAAGGGTTTGAAGAGTGAATCAAGGTGGTGAAAAGATCATTGAGATTGTGGGCATGGGATTCAGTTAAATTGGCAAAATAGAGTGTAGCTAGGAATCTGGCAGTACTGAAAGAGGGGAGAGCAGTTTTGTAGTGGAGGAAGTCAGCTTGGTCATAGGATTTCTTCCAAAGGCTCTCCACAGTTTGAAAGTAGTAGCGGAGGAATTAGATGTTGGTGTGAGGCAGAGATAGGGGTTGGCATTGTGAACTCCATGATGGGACAGGAAGACATTAATTCAGTTCTGGGTACCATCAGAAACTTCAGATTTGTCTATATTAGAAGAGTTGGATCTGGCAACTTAAGCTATTTAAAATAAGTTTATTTAAACTGGTACAACTTCTGTAACATAGACAAAGTGTATATCTGATGTCTCTGCAACATTATCATCCTGCACTGGCCACAGCTTTTATCTTTGGGGGGTTTTGTTTGTTTGTTTTCTAATAAATGTAAACTAGATTGCTACAAACTTTAATAATGACCTTCTAATTCAAATTATTAATTTCATTTATTTTACAGCCAAAAGAATTAGACCATTCTAAGCTATTGTAAAGTTCAAAGATGTTCTGTTTTTCTGGTGTTTGTGATTTTGATTTTGGGAGTTTATATTTATTCCCTTTACTTCCTTTTTAATTTACAGATTCAAATGTAGATTAAATGACAACATGACCATGGTTTTTACTTATGATTGATTTGTAATTTATTGCAGTTTTTCTTGAAAAGAAATATGTTGCAGGGGAGAAATAGACGTTCATACAGTTATTCCAATAAAAACATGGAGAAATCTCAACATGATGTAAAAGATATCCCTTATTTCCCCAAGAATTATTTTTCACTGTATCAACAAATTCGCTATGCTAGTATTTTTTTACTATTTCTGAGGGAGATCAAGTTTTTGTCATGTTTTTAAAGCCAAAAGCAAAGTTAGCTCTTTTTTAGATAGATTATGTAGAAATAAATAGAAGCGAAAGGTTAGGTGTGTGTGTTCGTGTTCTTACAGCTCAGAAGAAGTTTATATAAATAAGAAACTTTATAAGAATAAACCATTAATATGTTAACTAATAAATAATTTATTGTTCAGTGGGGTATTTCCACAGGAGATGAAATAATATGCCTGATGAGTGGTGGCGCAAGTGTGGAGTTAATAATCTTAGACAAGCTAGTGTCTTATTTTCTTAGTGAATGTTATAAATGAGTTTGTAATTCTAATAAAATGTCGTACCGAATGTACATTAAAAATCTGAGCTGCTTAATTCTGAGCTTTGAGTTAACTTTTCAATTAATAAGACAACAAATATGACTAAGAGATGGTACTAACCGATATAGAGTGTTTTTATTATTTTAATATTCCACCTAAGAGTTATTACTATTCCAGTTATCACTGCCTTTTATAAAAGCTCAATTACAGATTTAAAGCATAGTGTTTGTAATTTACTTACAGGTTTACACAAAGTTGTAAACTAGCATCTGCTTGTGTGTCTACTGTCCACTGAGTATATAGTATTCTTCTATTATATTCCCTGCTATGCGCAAAAAAGGGAGATAAAGTACCTATCAATTCTTCTTAAATTGAAAATTAATATAAATTAATTTCAGAAAACATGAGCATCTTGGGGAAGTACTGCTACAATAAAGGATTTTTTTTATCTTTAATGCTTCTGTCCAAATAGGTATTAGCACATTGCATGCTCTGTGAGTAGTGGAAGATGAGAAGATAAGGGAGTGAACTCTCCATTATTCTGTGTTTTATTATCTCTTTCTTTGTTGTGTGTCTGGAAACATCCAAAAGATTGATTGGTGACAGATGTCTCAGCCCAGATAAAGGTATCAGTTTCAAGTGTACATCATATTCTAAGGTCTTGAATAAGTTTATCATGTAATTTACATTAGCAGTGAAAAGATTGATTGACTGATCGAAGAGGAGATCCGAAGAATTTCTAGCCAGCGGACGCAGTTTGATACAGTAACAAATAATATTTGCAATGTTAAATCATAATTAATTCAGCAGTCAAAATAACAGTTAACCAGAACGCTCTGGCCAGTAATCATTCTGAGAGCAGCTTTCCTGCTCAATATGGCAAGTTTGGTTGAGAGAGAAATATGTGACGGTCTTACTTAACTTTATCCTGCTAGTAATTCAGTTAGTATGTGGATCATTCTCTCTAATAATTTTAGCACTTATGTATTAAAAATGACTTTATTTGATTTTTCTGGCTGGTATGTGAGAGAAAAATTGTTGATGTACTTCAACTTTAAACACTGGAACAAAACAGGCTTCATTGTAATATCCTTTGATGCTCCTAATTAGTATCTTGAAGTGTCTAAAAAGTCAGTTATTTCATGAAGCTTTCTGGCTTTACAGACAACACTCTACTCTCTGTTCTGTACTACATTGCACTGCACTGTGCACACATATTATATATTCAGACTTCTAGATCTTTGAGAGAGGGACTTATTGGTTGACAAAGTATGTATTATACAATGCTGTGTACATCAGTGGTGCCTTTTAAAGATGCAGAAATTAGGAAATGTGTAATTTACATATGATTTCTAAAAAACTATTTTCCTTTAAATTAATTCATCACAAGGATCCCTCTGTGTGTTGTTGGAAATTCTCATGCACTTTCAATTCCTATAGGAAGCACTACTGGGAATTAACAAATAGTAGCAGAAAGTAAAATAAAACAGAATAGAAGAAAAAAAGAATGGTAGTAAGAAAGGGCAGCCTGTAGAAACCAAGGAGCAAATGCCACAATAGCTGATGAATACACATTGATCGTGTATTGTGACATGCTGTTGAACTGTAAAGTTTTTAAGATCTCTGTATATCCTGAGAGCCCTCCCATGCAGCCACTTGTACATTGAAAGGAGCTGAGACTGAAATGTTTAAACAAAACAGCAAGCAGAAAATCTTGCCAGTTCTTTTTCAGTGCTGTGTCTGGATCTGCTTTCAGTAAGTTACACCACTGAATGAAAGCTCTTCATGCTGTATGCTCATTTCTAGTCCCAGAATCTCTCTCAGCTGTGAGTTGCTGTAGCTCTGTCCTGATGCTTTTTGTAGTACAGTACTGAGTCTCGTTCCAACATCGCTTCTCGGGCCTCTGGCTCTGGTCAAGTGTAGTATCAGCTCTAACTCATCCAAGAATTGCAGTGGTGGACAACATGCGGCGTGAGACATTTTGTTAACATTGCTGACTGGCATGGCCCCCCGCAGCTCCCCGTGACTGTAGTTCGCCGCTAGGTCAAGAGCATATTTGCCTATCTATACATTTGTGTGGTGTTAAATTATACTTTTATTTTCCAAGACCCTTGCATAGCATCACAATAACATGTTCCTCATAGAGTAAATGTGGTTATATTGGTAGAAAGGTCCTTGACACTGGTAGCTGTTCCTGCATCCTTAGTATTCTTTTGAATCAAAAGAAGAGAATTGCAAATGGAAATTCTAATCTGACATTTCCCTTTTCTTCTCTCTTCTGCCTCATCCCACTTCCCTTTTTGGTGTGCATAAGATTTTACCTGTGGGATTGTTCCTGCTGCTAATCTACTTCAGTAGCTTTGAATGAGAAATGTTTGTCGTTGATGTAGTACAGGGGAACAGCAGTGCTATGTAACATAATGTGTCAAGGATTTTGCTCTTATGTACTTTGAATTACGTTTCCTTGTGCCACATAGGCTTTCTTGCCAGTTTTCTCTATGCACTAACAAATTTGCATGTGTAAACACAGTTTCCTTCTTTGAGACTTGGATCCAATATTTTATTAGATCTAATTCTATACTGTATACAGATAAACTCAATAGGGGTTTATAATCTGCACCTAACATACAACCCGTAATGCTGCTTGTTCTTGCCAGGGCTTTGAATAGCAACCATTGTCAGATCAGGCTGTGCACGCTCATTAATATGTGAACCACGTCTCCTGACTAGGAATTGCTCTGAATTGCATTTGGTCCAAAAGGGTCTCTGTTGTAGCTTTTCTGCTGGTTTTGGAGGGGAGCCAGAAAAGAGGTGACCCACATTCCACTGTGATCCTACAGCTGAGCATTGATTGTTTCTCTGATCTGGCTGGTGAGCAGCTATGTTCAGTGCATATCAGAATTTGGCCAAGATATTTTGAACAAATAAAAGTAATCAATTTCAACAGATGCCCCTGTCTAGGAGGCAAAATAGGAACAATCTACTGTCAAGGTATGAGACAAAGACCTTCTAACATTTTTTTTTTAAATTTTACATTATTATTTTATCAAATGGTTAATATAAACTTCTCCACTGGAATTCTGTGTAGAAGAATGACAGTTACTTACTTTAGGTCTGCTGAATTTCTACAATCAATTGGATGAGAGAGTTCTGCATTTCAGTCTTTTTGGGTTTTTGTGTTTCCAGCTTATAGATGTCTGTAAAATTGGACACCTATTTGTGATGATTAAAAAAACCCTCAGAATAATTCAGTTAAAATTTTATTTTCTATTCACAAATATTTTAATAATTAATTATGTATTCGTGCCCTTTTCCAGAAATTGACATGTTGAAGCTCAACGGCTACAATCACTTCTTCGAAATAAATCTCATTGTCAGTTTCTATGAAGCTAGGTTGAAAAGTCTTGCTTTGAAAAGCCAAACCAATCTCGATCAGTTTTAACCTAGATATTTCAAACATGATTTGTGTTTGAGAGAGAAAAGTTCTGTGAATGCTCGCTAGAAAATACATCATCCTTCTGGGAAAATTTCATTAAATAAATGTGTTCGCTACTAAGCAAGTTTTTTTTTTTAATGAGGCACAGAAGACAATGTTATGCTGACAAAAAAAGAACTCGGTGTAAGCTTGAAAGACTTGCCTTTTTCACCAGTAATAGTTGGGCCAATATTAGATGTTGCCTTACCCACCTTGTCACTAAAATATTCTATATAGAGAAGCATTTATCTTCTTTTAAACCACTTTTTGCATAAGTTGTATATGAAAGTTTGTTTTTCTGCATCAGTTTATTTTCTTTAGCTTTTATATATCCATCATAATCTCAAGATCACGAATACAACAATAATAGGCTACAAACTAATAGAGCAAAACTAAAGCCTCATTAGAGGATGATTGGGGGGCAGGGGGAAGAATACAGTTTTCTAAATTATGTGGCAATAAAAGAATTGAAACTATTAGCATCAATCTGAGATATTAGTTTGATTTTATTGAATAATATGTGAGGTCTTTATCCAAGACAGCTATTGTGACTGGAATAAGAAAAGTGAATTTTATAAACAATTCCACCCCCACCCCGAGGTGAAATGACAAGTTGTAACACATTTAAGAATATGTAAATTCATTTGAATTTATCCTTCCTGAAATTCTGTCAGTTGTCTATGGCAACACATAATTTTATTTGACTTCATATAGATTAAGTTCAATAGACTGTTCCTTTTGGAATGAGTGATATTCAGCTTTCTTCTTTATTATTCTCTTCCTTGCACAGATTAAACTATAAAACACATCTTACTCTGGATATTAGGACAGCTGCTGTTCTAATACCAAATCCAAAATTACGTCAGTGGGCAGTAATTATCCATTTGTTTTCCAGATATTAAAATAGTAGCGAATGCTAGATTAACAACCTGCCCAAGAATAGGTAATACAAGAAAGCCGCCTAATTATTTTTACAATTTGGGAAGCCTAGTTGGTTCTGGATTATATATGAACAGGGTTACATTGGGCTGTTGTAAAATCCAAGTATATTGCATTACAATATATGATAATGTGCATACTTTAGTGTAAATGCACTCTTTGTGTAATTGATGAGGATGTTTTAATGTTTAAGAGTTGTGGATTTTTTTTTAATTACACTGTGAAAATTACATATAGGGAGATAAAGGAAAAAGTTTGTTACCTATCTGCAGTTATCCACATGAGTATGAGCAGTTAATTTGTTCCTTCTCTCTTGTTGTGTGTCCCCTCCCTGTCCCCGTTAGAGTGGTTGTTTTTTTTAAACAGTAAAAGTGAAAAAACATTTCCCTGATATAGATTTGAATCCCTTTTCTCCTAGAAGGGTCTGTGGAGCACATAGGAAGATTTTAAGTTTGTGTCTGAGGAGTAAGTGTCAGCATTCTTTTCTTTGAGAATTATTAGGATAATTAACTGAGTTTTTTTAAAAAAAAAGCACTTATCTCGTTTCTTTCACTTGTATCTCAAATTTGAGAGCTAATGCAAAAACAAGTAACAAATTAACTCGAGGCAAGTTAATTGTGCTGGCATACTCTGCAGAGGCAGTGTAGACTATTGGATGTGAAAGGGTAGAGCGAATGCTGGTCCTCTCCAAAGCACATGCTATCAATAGTAGGCACTAGGAGGAAGCAAAGTCTGTTGTGTTCTGGTCAGCCTCAGCATGGGAACAAGCTGGGGTAGGGGGTGGGGTAAAACATCTGTTGCTTCGTAGCTTTATTAACCACACAATACAAAATAAAAATGGGGGGGGAGTAAGGGAGGGAGAAGGCGGAAATGGATGACATATACCATGAAAGCAAACAAACAAAAACAAATACTGAGGAAATTATTGTCTAAGGGAGCTCACATTTTTAGATTTTTTCAAAGGGTTAAATATTACACTGTGGATTGACAGGTTACTCACTTGTGGGCAGTAGTGGAGTGTGGAAAGATGTTCTGGGAAGAGGGCTTTATATATCCCTTTCTATGTGTAGGAAGGCCAAATCTGTAAGGATAAGGGAGAAGCTGTTTGAGAAGCCTCTGCCTTCCAGAACATAGATCTACTGGTGTTGCATATTTGCAGCATGTGCATACACAGTGGGGTTGATTCACTGAAGTTTCCTAGTGGTAGAAAGTCTCTGTCTACTAGAGCAATGATATGGAGCCTCTTGAGCTGAAAGTGGCTCTTTAATGTGTCTCTTGCAGCTCTTTGCAGCATTAAAACAATGTGATTTAATTTAACAACCAATCAGGATGCTTTTCCTATGTTATTAACTAATTGTAGTTGATAAAATAATACTTGGTCAATAATTTTGCTGTGAGAATAATATATATAACAGTTTGAAAATTACATATAGTGAGATAAACAAAAAGTCTTATCCTACACTGCTACTTCGATATAACACCACCTGATATAACACAAATTTGGATATAATGCAGGAAAGCAGTGCTCCAGAGTGGGGGGAGGGAAGCACTGCGCACTCTGGTGGATCAAAGCAAGTTCAATATAACATGGTTTCACCTATAACATGGTAAGATTTTTTGGATCCCATGGACAGTGTTATATGGAGCTAGAGGTGTACTTGAATATATTCTCCCAGTAAAATGACTGACCAAGTATTATTTTATCAACTACAGTTGGTTAATAACATAGTTAATTGTATATGTATATAATTGAATAGTTCCACTGTCATACTGTTTAAATATGAATATATAGTACTATAGTAAATAAAACAATGAATTCACACTACTGTGGCTCTTTTGCATAATGATTGCTAATTTGGCTCCTGAACCACTGAGTTCTGAGTATCACTGGTCTAGAGGATAGCCCACAACCCCTGCCTGGAGTTGGTTGCCCATTTTTGTGGGTATGCCAGGGTTGGCTATGATGTGAACAGGGCCAGAGACCCCAAGGAGATAAAATGATGTGCTGAATCAGCCTATTAAAGCTATTCTGTCCTGGCAAAAGTCCTTGGGGAGGTCTACACTATGGGAGAAATTTGCCCTCCCTTCTCCGCAGTGCACCGTGGTTTACTTTGCAGCCTCTGACCTTGTGGGTGTGTGTGTAATCAACTAAATGGTCATTTTAAAAATGCTTACTGTCCATTTAAACATTTATTAAAATATTAATAATTCTTTACGGTTCCTTAGCTCCCCACCCCCAAATGGTATTACCAACATTAACTAATTAATAGATATATTTGGATAGTTAAAAAAACCCTACAATGATACATGCCTGTGGAACTTTTGGGAAAATAAATTAAGTTGTCTCTGAACCTGATGTTCGTGTTGTTGTATGTCTGGGTGATGAAATTCATGATTTTGGGTAATATATTTTCTCCCTGGATCAGTTTGTAAATCCATCGCAAGTGTGATTTTTATGATTTACCTAGTGTTAAAATGGGGAAAAAACAAGACATGTATTTTCTGTTTCACATTCTGTCCCTTGTTAGATTTGCTTCATCTTCACGTGGATCAGCCATATGAAGCTTTTATTTTGTCTTCTATAAGAATAGCTTGGATAGCAATTTTTGAGGAAATAGTGTTTTTTTTTTATTAACTAGAAAGTGTATAATCCTGCATTGCTGATGGACCTGACAGTATCAAGTTAGAGAGTCTTCAGTGTCTTTTACATCTAACTAGCCTCATTTGAAATTTTTGAATTAAAGATGTAAATCAAATAAACAATGGGATTTTGTGGAAGATAAATGCTAACCTAAATGGGGCTGGTAGTGGGATATTGCACTCTTTTAAATTGAAGGCAAGTGAAATTAGCTGGGCCACGAACTAGTCTTTAATTTCACATTTGTCCATATTACAAAGCCACAATGTAATCTGATACAGCTCAGCTTTTTTTATAGGAGCAAGGCAACAAATGGAATAGCAAGTGTGTTGAAGGTCATAATTAAGGTGATTTGTCAGGAACACGTGGGTAACTATGCACAGTAATTACAGATGTATTTTAGGTTCTAGGCAAGACTACTCATTTCCCATTTAAAAGCTCCCAAAACGCACTACATTTATTCAGAAATGAAGTGGAAAGGTAAATAAAATAAATTGCAATCATATTAGTGTTCCGTTTGCTGTGACTCCAGCCCATGATGATGATGGCATGTTTTGATAAGCTTTGAAAATGAAGGACATGCTTTTTTTGAGATGCCAGGTGTGGTTTATAATTTTTAAAATGAAACTTGAAAAGCATAACTTGAAGTATGATGTTAATAGTTCACATGATTGCTGGTACTGTATACGTGCTGTAGTGTTTACTAAGAAGTAGTAACAGGGCCTACTTAACTGACACCATATGGCCAAAAGCATGTAGTCAGCTTTTTAAGGGGGACAAAGAGAGATGAAATCTTAATGAAATATGCACTAATCATCAGAGCCATGGTCGTTTTTATATTATTTCACACTGCTGCTCTGAAATAAAAAACAGGATGTGGCACATTTATAGTGCTTTCCTCTTGAGAATCAGTTAGTATAAAGTTCAAGATTTAATTTAAAAGGCCAAGGAATCTGTTGTTATGGAATTAAATATGTGGATGCTGCCCAGTTGATCTATAAATAACTGATGCACAGACACAGCACCAACTCACTGAGTCTTTCCAGAAAGACACATGCACATCTTTACAACTGTGAAGTCTTCTTAAATGTTTAATGTTTTTTAAATTAAACCTTAGTACCATGCAATTTAACTTAAAAAAGTTAAAAATTAGATTAAATCGAAAGATATAGTGAAGAAAGATATATATATATATATATATATAGTTGCCGTTGCAATAATTACTGTGTAAATTTCTATTGTTCTTCTTTAAGTGTGTGTCGATGTGGATTCCACTGTAGTATGCTTCATGCACATGAGATCTGAGATCATGGAAACATATGCACCTTGTGCTTTCTCGTGCTCCTGCGCAAGAGCATAAAGGGCAGAGTGGCTACAACTCTTCCTCAGTTCCTTCTGAGACAGAACCCAGTGAGTGTCCAACCCCTACTCATACTGAATTTTAAACTCATCCTTTTCCAAACTATTTGGAAAATAAATCTGTTTAATCCTCCCTATTTTTTTATACTTTATTTTATATGTTTTCCCCTTTAGCAGGGCAGTTGGCTCCTTAAATGAAATTGAGCCCAGATCTCTGATTCAGTCAAGATGCTTCATGGTTTGGAGTAATAAGGAAGGTGAGGCCCCTGGGGGTTATAAATGAGACACAGCCCAAAGAGAAAGGGAGTTCAAAGTTCAGAGCCTAGAGTCCAGAAAAGAAGAGAGAGTCCAGAGTGCTGAGAATAGAGAGCTTAGAGGAAGAGCAATGCTAGGCTGAGAACTTTAGGGAGGGCATGCCCTGAAGGAGGGAGCAGTAAGAGTCCCTTGATGATTAGTGGAACCAGATCGGACTGGTGAAAGCAGAAGACAGAAAGGCAGTCGAAGAGTGACCTATAAACTTCCGCAGCCCCCAGGCCAGAAAATTGTGGGCAAAGGAGGAGGTGCCTGCTGGCTCTCTGAGCTGGAGTCTGAAGCCAAAGGGACAGACAGGTGGGAGCCATACCTGGCAAGGAAGAGGTGAAGAAGCAGCTCAGGTCAGAAGGACTAGGGTGAGCTGTGGTGAAAGATGCTGGAGCTGTACTTCGTTGATGGATTGTTGTGACTTAGAATCATAGAAGACTTGAAATAGTTAATGTACTGTTTGGACTGTGCTGGGGAATTATGCTTGTCTGAGTTCTTTAAAGAACACAGCAAAAAGCTGTTTATATTTGGAAGCTATTGTGTGAAGCTACTGAGGACTCTAGAGGAAAGGGGAAACTGAGGCAGACCCACCAATCGTGCTGTGGTCTGCTGCAGTAGGATGCCTCAGGAAGAAGCTGACTTCTCACATCCCTCTCCCTACCCTCAAAAGACTTCCTCCTCCACTCCTCTCTCGAACAGCTGTGCCAGGCACCCTGTATCTACCACTGAAGTGGACTGCAAACCCTCAGAGTTTAAATCCTGCCTGATCTGCAACATACTAATCCCCTTGATTGACTGGTATAGTCAATGATTTTTCTCTCTGGGTGGAAAGTCACATCTGTGATGGATGTGTTGTGTGTGAATCTTCAAGAACTCTCAAATTGAGAACATGCTTCTGAAACCGCATCTACTTGAACAATCGATGCATACCATCTCAGACCCGGAGGAAACTCCCACCTCCATAGAATCATAGAATATCAGGGTTGGAAGGGACCTCAGGAGGTCATCTAGTCCAACTCCCTGCTCAAAGCAGGACCAATCCCCAACTAAATCATCCCAGCCAGGGCTTTGTCAAGCCTGACCTTAAAAACCTCTAAGGAAGATTCACCATTCTAGAACTCAGTGCTACACCATCCCTAGTGAAAAAGTTTTTCCTAATATCCAACTAAACCTCCCCCACTGCAACTTGAGACCATTATTCCTTGTTCTGTCATGTGGTACCACTGAGAACAAATCTAGATCCAATCTTTGGAACCCCTTTTCAGGTAGTTGAAAGCCAGCTGTCAAATCCCTCCTCAATTCTCTCTTCTGCAGTTCCCCTAGCCTCTCCTCATAATCATGTTGCTCCAGCCCCCTAATCATTTTTGTTGCCCTCCTCTGGACTCTTTCCAATTTTCCCACATCCTTCTTGTAGTTTGGGGAAACTGGACACAGTACTCCAGATGAGCCTCACCAATGCAATGAATAGAGGGAATGATCACGTCCCTCGATCTGCTGGAATGTTCCTACTTATACAGCCCAACATGGCATTGGTCTTCTTGGCAACAAGGGCACACTGTCGACTCTTATCCAGCTTCTCATCCCTGTAACCCCTAGGTCCTTCTCTGCAGAACTGCTGCCTAGCCACTCGGTCCTTAATCTGTAGCAGTGCATGGGATTTTCAATCCTAAATGCAGGATTCTGGACTTGTCCTTGTTGAACCTCATAAGATTTCTTTTGGCCCAACCCTCTAATTTGTCTAGGTCCCTCTGTATGCTTTCTCTACTTTCCAGCGTATCTACCACTCCTCCCAATTTAGTGTCATCTAACAAACTTGCTGAGGTGCAGTCCACGCCATCCTCCAGATCATTAATGAAGTATATGAACAAACCGGCCCCAGGACTGCCCTTTGGCACTCCACTTGATACCAGCTGCCAACTAGACATGAAGCCACTGATCACTATCTGTTGAGCCTGACTATCTAGCCAGCTTTCTATCTATCTTATAGTCCATTCATCCAACTCATACTTCTTTAACTTGCCAGCAAGAATACTGTGGGAGACCATATCAAAAAGCTTTGCTAAACTCAAGGAATAACACATCCTCTGCTTTCCCCTCATCCAAGAAGCCAGTTATCTCATCACAGAAGCAGATAGGTTAGTCAGGCATGACTTGCGTGGTGAATCCATGCTGACGTTCCTGATCGCTTTCCTCTCCTCTAGTGCATATAACTTGATCCCTTGAGGAACTGCTCCATGATTTTTCCAGGACTGAGGTGAGGCTGACTGGCCTGTAGTTCCCGGGTCCTCCACCTCTCCTTTTAAAGATGGGCACTACGTTAGCCTTTTTCCGTCATCCGGGACCTCCCCCAATCGCCGTGAGTTTTCAGAGATAATGGCCAATGGCTCTGCAATCACATCCGCTAACTCCTTTAGCATCCTTGAATGCAGGGCATCCAGCCCCATGGACTTGTTGCTTGTCCAGCTTTTCTAAATAGTCCTGAACCACTTCTTTCTCCACAGAGGGCTGGTCACTCCCCCCCATGGCTGTACTGCCAGTCAATAATCTGGGACTGACCTTGTTCGTGAAGACAGAGGCTAAAAAAGCATTGAGTACATTAGCTTTTTCCACATCCTCGCCACTAGGTTGCCTCCCTCATTCAGTAAGGGGCCCACACTTTCCTTGACTTTCTTCTTGTTGCTAACATACCTGAAGAAATCCTTCTTGTTACTCTTAACATCTCTTGCTAGCTGCAACTCCAAGTGTGATTTGGCCTTCCTGATTTCACTCCTACATGTCTCAGCAATATTTTTATACTCCTCCCTGGTCATTTGTCCAGTCTTCCACTTCTTGTAAACTTCCTTTTTGTGTTTAAGATGAGCAAGGATATCACTGTTCAGGGCTGGCTCTAGGGGTTTTGCCACCCCAAGCAGCCAAAGAAAAAAAGCAGCGATTGCGATCTGCGGCAATTCAGTGGAAGGTCCTTTGCTCCGAGCGGGACTGAGGGACCCTCCACCGAATTGCCGCAGAATACCTGAAAGTGCCACCTCACTCCGGAGTGGCTGCCCCAAGCACCTGCTTGATAAGCTGGTGCCTGGAGCCGGCCCTGTCACTGTTAAGCCAAGCTGGTCACCTACCATATTTATTATTCTTTCTACACATCAGGATGGTTTGTTCCTGCAACATCAATAAGGATTCTTTAAAATACAGCCAGGTCTCCTGGACTCCTTTCCCCCTCATGTTCTCTCAGGGGATCCTGCCCATCAGTTCCCTGAGGGAGTCAAAGTCTGTTTTTCTGAAGTCCAGCACCTGTATTTTGCTGCTCTCCTTTCTTCCTTGTGTCAGGATCCTGAACTTGACCATCTGATGGTCACTGCCTCCCAGGTTCCCATCCACTTTTGCTTCCCCTACTAATTCTCTATCTGTGATCAGCAGGTCAAGAAAAGCTCTGTCCCTAGTTGGTTCCTCCAGCACTTGCTTTGCTAAAGTGCTAAAGGAAGTTCTCCCCTATACTTTCCAAAAACTTTCTGGATTGTCTGTGCACTTCTGTATTGCTCTCCCAGCAGATATTGGGGTGATTGAAGTCCCCTATGAGATCTAGTAACTTCTGTTAGTTGCCGGAAGAAAGCCTTGTGTACCCCATCTCCCTGGTCTGATGGTCTATAGCAGACTCCCACCACGGCATCACCCTCATTGCTCACACTTCTAAACTTAATCCAGAGACTCTCAGGTTTTTCTGCAGTTTTATGCTGGAGCTCTGAGCAATCATACTGCTGTCTTACATACAGTGCAACTCCTCCAGCTTTTCTACCCTGCCTGTCCTTCCTGAACAGTTTATATTCATCCATGGTAGTACTCCAGTCATGTGATTTATCCCACCAGGTCTCTGTTATTTCAATCACATCATAATTCCTTGACTTTGCCAGGACTTCCAGTTCTTCCTGCTTGTTTCCCAGGCATCTTGCATTTGTGTATAGGCACTTAAGATAACTTGTTGATCATCCTGCTTTCTCAGTATAAGGCAGGAGTCCTCCTCTCTTGCGCTTTCCTGCTCATGCTTTCTCCCAGCATCCCACTTCCCCGCTTACCTCAGGGCTTTGGTCACCTTCCCCTGCCTGGTGAACCTAGTTTAAAGCCCTCCTCACAAGGTTAGCCAGCGTGCTTGCAAAGATGGTCTTCCCTCTCTTCGTTAAGTGGAGCATGTCTCTGCCTAGTGCTCTTTCTTGGAACATCATCCCATGGTCAAAGAATCCAAAGCCTTCTCTCAGACACCACTTGTGTAGCCATTCATTGACTTCCATGATTCAGCGGTCTCTATCCGGGCCTTTTCTTTCCACAGGGAAGATGGATGAGAACACCACTTGTGGCTCAAACATCAGAGAACAAAAAGGGCATCTTCAGCAAATGCTTCATGAAGTAGACACCACACCCTGGGGTTGAGGTCACCCCTTCTCTTTCTTGGTGTAGCAGGAATTCTAAAGTTCAAAGACTATTGAAATGGACTACACACTGAATCCCTTCGTTTTACCACCTGGCTGGTGAACTTCTCCCACTGAACATCAAGGCTCACTCTACCAGAGCACAAGCAATTTCCTCCACCTGCTTCAGGAATGTGCCAGTATCAGAAATTGGTAAGGCAGTACCATGGAGTAGCGTACTGAACTTTGTTAAACACTCTGCCTTGAACTTAGTTGCTAGGTCAGGTGTCCAGTTGGGAGAGCAGTATTACAATCACTGTTCGATGAATGCAGCTGTCATTCTTCATCCCCGCCATCTTCAGGGGATGCTGCTTGCCAGTCACCCACAATAGAATCCACACGACACGTAATGGAAGAAGAAAGAATGGTTACTTACCCAGCAGTTACTGTGGTTCTTCAAGATAACGTCAGTGTGGATCCAACAATCTGCTCTCCGTCCCTGCTTTTTGGAGTTGTCTGCTACCAAGGGCTTCGAATTGCAAGGGAACTGAGGGAGGGTTGTGGCTGCTCTGTCCTTTGAAGAATCACAGTTACTGTAGGGTAACTAACTGTTCTTTTTCTGGTGTACCCCCCTAACTGAAGCAATGTGAAAAATTCTGTATTGTAGTAATATTTTAACCTCGATAGATATAAAATTGCTTTTGAGCCTCCTCCCTTCCATTTTCTGTCCCTGGTGTTAAAATGTATTCTGGCATTCACTGGGCAGAAAACCAACATTAAATTAACAACTTCCAGTGAAATTGTTTCTGTAATGCCAACAGGTGTTCCAAGGCTTCAGTCAGTGTTTGGTAGACACAACCGTCTCACGTCCATTCAATTTTGAAGGTACGATGCCTAAACATTAGAATGTATAATTTATTTTTAGATGGTATCTAAAATTACTTCTGTTTAAGTAAATAAATTGCCTTTGACCTTTGTATAGCTTTTCTTAGACAGCAGATCTGTTTGTTTGAAATGTTAATTGATGTTTTTAAAATGTGAAAAAGAGAATAAACATTTTTCCTGCTATGCTTGGAAACCTTTCTTTCTTTCTTTCTTTTTTTTTTAAGTGGTCTGACAGTGTACTCTTGTTTTCTTGTACCAAGAGAATATGAAAAACAGCTGCAAGCTGATATCTGTCATTTCTATGTATCATTCCGGGTTTATAGTTGGCTATAAATATTTTAAAGGATAAAATAGTCTACCGAGTGCTGTACAGATGAGCCTTACTGACCACTCCTCCCCCTTGTAGTAGCATGGATTGCATTAAAGGTTGACATCTTGTCAGTAATAGAAATTGCCTCTCATATTCAAATGCCTCTCTCATGGATGTACTCTCTTAAGGATTCCTGCTTCTTTGCACTTTGAGTTTGTTCTCCCCTTTTAGTGTTGGGGGAAAAAAATAATGTAGAACTACTTCATAGTCTTTTTTTTTTTTTTGCCCTTGGATAAATGCCCATATCTGCTTCCATGCACAGCTCCTAGCATAATTTGTAACTTTTCCACTTCTAAAGTGTACCTTCCTGCTGATTGACCCAGTTCAGCAAAGAACTTGAGCATGTAATTCCATTCCTATTCAGCATAACTCTTAAGCACATGCTTAAAATTAAACATCTGCTTTACTGCTATGCTGGATAAGGATGGGATTACTCCTAGTGAAATGCTTTGCTCATTTGGGGGTCACAGTGCTGAGAATTTCATATTTCATAACGGAAAAGTTTTGTCAAAAAGAATTGCCTTTACCATAATACAGACAATATTTTAGTTATAATTGCTATTAGCTTTCTAAAACACAGTATGCTGTTTTTCTCAGCAGTCTTTGAAAATGAAGGTGGGTAGGATTAAATTAAGAATTCAGTAAGTGTGAAATAAATAAGTGGCTAACACCTGTAAACGTTTTTTCCCCAGCATGTTTCTTAATAACCATTCGTAATATGAGGTAAAGATCATTACTAGCAGAAGCCGTCTCATGAACTACTGTGCTGAATGATAATCTGGCTTTCTGCTTAGTGTGCTTAGTGTGTGTTGAACCCAGAGTAAATAAACTGAAGATGTTTTTTTTGTTTTTTTACCAAAAAGTGCAAGCCAGTATTTATTTTGTATTCACATTCATGTACTACTTTTCTTTGATGTGCTCCTCAACATTACTTTTAAATATGGTTTAGATTATTTGCATTTAAAAATGGAGTTAAAATACTTTCTCTGAATGAAACAATTTATGCTGTATATTTGATATTGTTATCTATTTAAAATTTTGCTTCTTTCCAGTACAAATTAGGGTCTATAACTTAGTCTTGTTGATGTAAGCTTTTGAGACTGACACATTCTTGGACTGAGGAACAGATGGAGGGAATAGAAGAACACACTCAGTTGATGATAGGGTGACCAGATCACAACTGTAAAATATTGGGTCACATTGGGGTACTGTCAGCCCCGCCCACAGTCTACCCCAGCTCCTCCCAGGCTCCACGCCCACTCTGCCCCAAGTCCCCCCCTCCTTGCTCAGCCCCCCCCCCCCCCCCCCCAATGGCACCTTTCCTCATCCTCAGGCCTGCTGCTGGCTTGCTACATCCCTCCTCAGTCCCCCACCCACTGCTTGCCTCCATGCATCGCCTGCCTACCCACCGCTGGCTCGCTGCTTCCCCTCTTCACCCTTGCTGCTCACCGCCTGCGTCTGGCTTGCCACTCGCCTTTTCACCCCTCTGCCCGGCACTCTATGGCGCCGACTTCCTGTCTGCCCAGTGGGTGCTCACCTGCCCTTCCGCCTTTTCTCACCTCTGCACCGCCCTCGCCCAACCCATTCCACTCCCTTCCCCCAAGTCCCCACCCCTGCCCTGCCTCTTCTCTGCCTTCTCCCTTTCCCTCCCGGAAAGTCCTAAGCACCATCGAACAGGTGTTAGGCAGGGGCGGAGGGCTGGAAGCCCTGGGGACGTGTGGGAACCGACGCACTAGGGGAAGAGAAGGAGGCGAGGAGGGAGGAGCTTGGCTGCTGGTGGGTGCAGAGCCTCCCTCCTGCTCACCTCTTTACCTGAATATCAGGACAAATGGGGTCAGGACCTCTGGTCACCCTAGCTGATGATGGAATTCTGTGCCAAAAAATTAAAAATTCTGCTCACAATATTTTAAAATTCTGCAAAATTCTGCTTATTTTATTTGTCAAAATAACACAATATAATCACACCGGTTTAAATTATTTTTGTCATTTATTTAAAAAACGTCTCAGCAGTATGTCTGTAACAATACCAACAACAAAAAAAGATTCAGGAAATGTTTTTTGACAAATAGATTTCTTACTGGGAATGTTAATACACGACTTTGAGTAATAATTCATTTCAACTACAATACAAAACTGTATTTCCTGTACCCCTCAGAATCAGAGCAAAAGGCTTGGGGGAATCAGGGGTAACAGAGGAGCTGAGGAAGAGGGAAGTAAATTGCTGGGAAGGAACCTGGGTGTGAACTTGGAGGGCTGTTGGATATGGGTGGGAAAAGTATGGAACAGGTTGAGGGGAGACGGGTGGGTCAGGGAGGATTGTCCCATGCAGACACTGGCTAACCCTTAGCCTCTTCCATTCAGTCAGGCACATCTGTCCCTGTTCCCATGTGTCTCTGTGCCCTCACCCAGCCACTCCCCTATCCCTATGTCTCCCTGTACCCCCACCCATCCCCATGTCTCTGTGCCCTCACCTAGCCACTCCTCTGTCCTCATGCGTCTCTGCACCTCCCCACCCCATGGCCCTGTGCCTCCGCTCCCATTCAGCCTCTCCTCCAATCTGTCCTCCCCCACTAGCCCTTCAGAGTTCCTGTCTGACTTTCTCCACCCCCTGCACTCCAAAGCCTGTCTCCTGACGGGGCCTGACAAGCTCTTTCTCCCTCACTGCGGGGAGCTGCAACTTTGTTCTATCACCACAGCGTCCTCGTGGGCAAAAGGTGGAACTGCAGCAACATTTTGGCAGAAGCTTTTTTCTGCAAGAAAAATTAGAAATCTGTGGGACTCATTAAATATGCATGCGTTCAGTAGCACTGAATTCCCCAGGAATAATGTTTATATGTTTTTATAGTGGCTGAAGAAGGGAAGAAGAATCAAGTAATATAATCAAAACAAGGAGCTTAGTGGTTCCAAAAGTAGTAAAATTTGTATAAATGAGTACGTTATAATGGTGCTTATCTTGATGCTATTCTTTTGTATATACTAAGAAATAGTCCTTAAATTTTGTGTGGCAAGTTGCTGGCTGCACCAGCTTGAATGGAGTGTTTGATATGTTCAGGTCAAATGTCTGTGCTTTTTCCTGGAATGTCATGCACATATTCATGAGCTAATGGTAACAATATACAACACACATGAACTGCTGATATAGTATCTTTCAGGCAATGGGTCTTTGCCTATGTTAATATATGTTAGTGTGGTTCGAAAAAGATATTTAAAAATGTACATAAACCAGTAACACATTGTTTTGTACGCAACAGAATAAAAATGATGTTTCAGTTGTGACAACTCAACAAAAGCTAAAAAATTCAAAACTGAAGCTGACAGTTGTAGCTCCTTTGAAAAGCAAGACAGGCACAGCATAGGAAAGTAGTGACAGAATGTCAACCTTAACTTTGAGTTTTCTGACATTTGTCATTTCCCCCCACAACCTTACAGATTTGCTGACATTTCATCCAAAACTTTCTTGCGGGTGGGAGAGAAGTTCTCTTTAGAAAAAAATCTGTTATCTCTTTGAATTTTTTTGGTAATATTTCTCACACTTTTTCTTCATTAGGAAGGTCAGGTACATGAAAATTGGCTCTTTCTTTAAGAGTGCATTTGTAGCTTCTGTGGCTTCCCAACCTGAATGTTGTTGTCATTAATAAGGCATTTACCAATAAATACCACACTGCGTTACCAGAAATACTAGAACATTTCCCTGTACTTAGCTGAATAAATACTATGATATATCAAATAACACAGGGTTATAACTGCAGCTAATATTGACTTTTCAGTGGTGACTCGTGTGATGGATGTCCAACATAGTGAATGCCAGTGAAAATGAGGTAGGATCAGAGTCTAAAATAGGGAAAGAACAAATAAAAAATTACTTAGACAAGTTAGATGTCTTCAAATCACCAGAGCCAAATGAAGTGCATCCTAGAATATTAAGGAACTGACTAAGATGGGAGACATTCCAGAAGACTGGAAAAGGGCAAATATAGTGCTCATCTATAAAAAAAGGATAACCTGGGGAATTACAGACCAGTCAGCTTAATTTCTGTGCCCGGAAAGATAATGGAGCAAATAATTAAGCAATCAGTTTGCAAATACCTAGAAGATAATAAGGTGATAAATAAGTCAGCATGGATTTGTCAAGAACAAATTATGTCAAACCAACCTGATAGCTTTCTTTGACAGGGTAACAAGCCATGTGGATGAGGGGAAGTGGTAGATGTAGTATATCTTGACTTTAGTAAAGCTTCTGATAGCATCTCGCATGACCTTCTCATAAACAAACTAAGGAAATACAACCTAGATGGAGCTACTGTACAGTGGGTGCATAACTGGTTGGAAAATTGTTCCCAGAGAGTAGTTATCAGTGGTTCACAGTCATGCTGAAAGGGCATAACGAGTGGGGTACTGAAGAGATCGATTCTGGATCCAGTTCTGTTCAATATCTTCATCAGTGATTTAGATGATGGCGTAGAGAGCACACTTACAAAGTTTGTGGACAATACCAAGCTGGGAGGGGTTGCAAATGCTCAGAAGGATAGGATTAAAATTCAAAATGATCTGGACAAACTGGAGAAATGGTCTGAAGTAAATAGGATGAAATTCAGTAAGGACAAATACAAAGTACTCCACTTAGGAAGGAGCAATGAGTTGCACACATACAAAATGGGAAATAACTGCCTAGGAAGGAGTATTGTGGAAAGGGATCTGGGAGTCATAGTGGACCACAAGCTAAATATGAGTCAAGGGTGTAATGCTGTTGCAAAAAAAAGCAAACATCATTCTGAGATATATTAGCAGGAGTATTAGCAAGACATGAGAAGCATTTCTTCTGCTCTACTCCAGTTCTGAGTGCCACATTTCAGGAAAGATGTGGATGAATTGGAGAAAGTGCAGCGAAAAGCAACAAAAATGATTAAAGGTCTAGAACACATGACCTATGAGAGAAAATTGAAAAAATTGGGTTTGTTTAATCTGGAGAAGAGAAGAGTGAGAGAGGACATAAGTTTTCAAGAACGTAAAAGGCTGTTACAATGAGGAGGGAGAAAAATTGTTCTTAACCTCTGAAGATAGGACAAGAAGCAATGGGCTTAAATTGCAGCAAGGGCGGTTTAGGTTGGACATTAGGAAAAACTTCCTAACTGTCAAAGTGGTAAGGCGCTGGAATAAATTGTCTAGGGAGACTGTGGAATATTCATCATTGGGGATTTTTAAGAGCAGGTTAGACAAACACCTTGAGTCCTGGGGACTGGACTAGATTACCTCTCGAGGTCTGTTCCAGTTCTGTGATTCTAAGTTTGAACTCTGTTTATGGTATCAATTATTATGATGTTGCACTCAAGGAATGTGACTTCTGGAGCAGTTGAAATAACAAGAGCAGATGATCTCAATAGATCATATTTTTATGTTCATGCTTTTAAAAACATTTTTAAAAAAGGGAACCTAAGAAAAATAGAATATGAACTGCAGACCGCATTGTTTCTAAATGAAACATTTTACCAATGTTTTTTTTGAAAATTGTCATGACTCCCTTGCAGCTTGTGACCTTCCACTTGAGAAGTTCTGTGCTAGGTTAGATATCAAAACACAAACTTTCTAAGTGATAGGTCAACCAACATGCAAGTATTGTCCAACATCACAAAAAAGATGGGGTTAATAATTAATTATCAATGAACAAATCTAGTAAGAATCCCTGCAATTCCCAACTCAAGCATTGCTTTTGAAAGCCAAGGAATACAAGAAGTATACAATTTACATACCTTGACAGTAACATGCGAGTCAGTGGAAGTGTCCAGAAAGAAATAATGTCACAAAGTTCCAGAACCCCCTTTCTCAAAGTTATCCAGAAAAAATAACGGAAATATTTTGAATGTTTTAAGAATGAAACCAGAGCATCTGACATGGTAGACAGGCAGCTGGAGGGACATGTAAAAGTATCGACTGAAAGAATTCGTCCTATGAATCCTCCTTGAAGAGGGAAAACTTAAGGAACTTGACTGAACAGAGCAGCTTCGATAGACAGGAACAGCAGAATCTTGCTGTGCCCTATGCCATGTCTGATGGCACAGGAAGGATTCAGAAACTTACACTTTTCAATACTGAAAGAGAGAGAGCAGTCAGAAATTATTTAAATATTTTCATAGCCTGATCAGAAAGGTTTTTAATGAGTATTAGTAACTGATTAATGCTCATGTAAAGAGAGTAACTTCATCACTTGTCTTCCACAGGTAAAGAAAGTATTTGTATATAAAAATCCATCCAGGGTTCTTTAGACATCACAATTCTTGAGCTCATTACCAAAGTTTATTGTGTCTACCAAATCCCCTGAAAAAACATACTAATTTATAATTCACTGTTACTGTAGTTTATCTGCTTTGTTTAATCCAAAATAACTAACTAGAATGTTAAAAACAGGGATGCAATTAGTCTTTTTAAATAAAAGGAGTACTGGTGTTGTACACACATTAAAACAGCCGAGGTTCTCATATATAAATAATTTTTAAATTGCTGTATGCTTCACTATATAGTCAGAATTTCCAAAGGCCATATAGGTTAAATTTGTGATGATTATGTCGTGAAAAATATATGGCTTTTAACATGTCATTGATGATTTTGTATTGTGTGGTTTTCTATATATAAAATAGTTTCTTCAGTATAGAGAATCTCTACCTCTCCTGCCCCTTTAAGAAACAAATGCCAAACTTGGTTTGGACTATGTCATTTAACTGATAAATTTTCACAAATTTTAACTGAGTTTTTAATGGAGGCTGGGTAGCGGGGAGGCGTCTGTACCTTGACCTCATTTTGTGCCTTTTGAAGTTGGTGAAAAATTTCCCACCCTGTCGTATTAACTCTTAGCTGTTATGTTTGCAAAGACACCATCGGAAATGTAAATATAAACCAAATGTAAGTCAGTATAGTGTTTTGTTCCAGAGTCTACAGACATCCTGAAATAATAACATTGAGAGATGTGAACTGCCCCATTTATCTCAAGGGTTTATGTTAAAAAACCTAAAGATTGTAGGTTATGTATAAGCAGTGTTCAGGTGCTGCTGATCATTTTAGCAGAAACATTGTCGGGGTGGCCAACTTGTGGCTCCAGAGCCACATGCGGGTCTTCAGAAGTTAATATGCGGCTCCTTGCATAGGTGCTGACTCCGGGGCTAGAGCAACAGGTGCCAACTTTTCACTGCTCAACCTCAGGTCATGCCCACACTCCACCCCTTACCCCAAGGCACCTGCTCCCTCCCCTGAGCCTGCTGCACCCTTGCTCCTCCCTCTCCATCCCAGATTCTCCTTTACGCTGCGACACAGCTGATTGCAGCGGACAAGAGGCACAGGGAGGGAGGGAGAGGTGCTGATTGGCAGGGCTGACGGTGGGCAGAAGGTGCTGAGGGTGACAGAGGGTGGGGGCTGATGAGGCTGCTGATATAATACTGTGGCTCTTTGGCGATTGGTATATTCTGGATCTTGCTCAGGCTGGCCACCCCTGCATTAAGTCAATGAGTTGACCACATAGTTCCAATCTAATTCTTGTGCTACCGTGTGTGCAAAACCCCCATGTAACTCCTCCTCCATGGCCAAAAGCTCCAGCTTCTCCCCTGACAACTTCTGTAATGCAGTTATGTTCTCTTGGTGCAAAAATTTGTACTATATTTTAAATTAATATGTGGGGGCAGTGGAAGATAAATCAAGTTTAACATAAAAATAAGCATAACAAGTTACGGTGCTGATAATATTTTAACTGTCAATATTTTAGCCGCCAGTATTTTAGCTGTTCTGTTTCATGTATGCCATTGTATATAAAATAACTACTGAGCTGATTTGCATGTATTCTATATAATTTGCATATAACCATAAACTTACTCTTATGGTCAGCACATGCTGCCCTGAATCCCTGTGTGGGGAAAGTCATGGAGATGCACAAACCTTGATAGCTCCAGCTAGGGTGGGAGGGTGCTGAAGAGTGTCTGAAGGAAATAGCTGTATGGAGAGTTTGAGTGGGAAGCTGGTGATAGCTCCGTTGATGCTCGGGTATAAGAAATGCTGGAGCCGCTGAGGTTCTGGGAGCAGGGAACTCCTGATGGATAAGTGGGTGCTTGGAAGCAAGGGAACTGCCTTGTGGAGTAGGATGTGCTTGGGGGTAGATGGTGGCTGGGATTCTGGGGGCAGGAGGACGGTCATATGGCTGTGGGGAGCTTGATGACATGAAAAGAGGGTGTTGAAGAGGGAGGCTGCAGCAGATGTTTGGTTCCTCACCACTTTTTATTCCCAGCCCAAGCGCAAGTGCCTTGCAGATGATTGCTCCTGGTCTGGACCCAGCAGGGGGTAGTGAGAGGATGTGCTTGGTGGACAGCTCAGCGGGAGCTACAGCAGCCTGCGGTGGCGAGAAGTGCAACTGCAGGTGAATGACTGTGGCCTTGCCAGCAGCTCTGCTGGATTGGGGATAGTCCTGCTGAGACATTGGAATGTGGACAGGTCTGCCAAATGTATGGCTGCCATGCAAAATGTTTGACACTTGGTTGCCCTGATTATTGAATTTCATATTTAATTAATGAAAATCCTGCTTTTTACAATTTAAATGAAACTGACACCGAATTTCCAGTATGTGACATCAGTTCCACAGAATGCAGAGATGTTGCTAAAGAGTTTGTCCCTAATGGCAGTGCTTCTCAAGCTATCTGATGTGGGGTACCGGCTTTTTTTTTCCCCAGTGTGCCAGGGACTGATGCCATGTTATTATCCTATTTGACGCTCTTATGAGGAAACTCGCTGTGGACCGGCAGCCAATGGCTCGTGGACCGGCACCGGTCCACAGACCACCACTTTGAGAAGCACTGCCTTATGGTGTGAAGCACATGGGGATTTGGTTATAAACCAGTAGACTTGTAACCCTACAAATTATTATTTTAATCTTTTGTTTTAAAAAGGTTTACCCATTATTTAATTCATTGGACTTCCTTAAATTATTGCTTTCTTGCCATACTCAATATATTTAGATTAAAGAAAGAGATAGGAATGGAATGGTGATAGTCTCTTCACTAAAGCTACTTATTACTCACCCGATTTAGATAGTCCATTTCAAGATCTACACAGAGCTACGCACTTAATTTGCAGAAAAGGTTTGCTATTTTAATTTTCAGCTGTTTTCTGCTGCTACACTTAAGATGCTCCCTTAAATTTGGAACTTTAAAGAGAGGAAATTTAAGGCTCCTCATTTTGGATGTGCACTAGTAGTTCATCCATTTGTGTTGCCCTGGGCTATATGCCCTAGATAGGTAGTATAATTTCTACAGTTGTATCCAGAGACATTAAGCGAGAGATTTTACATAGTCATCAGTAGTTTAACAGAGTTATCTTGGGCTTACTAAATTGTGATAATTTTTATGTTTTCAGGTTTTTTTATTATTCTTGTTTAGTATGTTGAGATTTAGGGGTAAATTAATCCTTTTTATGATTCCATTGCTAATGTCAGTTGAGTTATACCTGGCATAAATTTCACCCTTTGTCTCTGTGTCAAAGGAAGGGCCTTTTACAAATGGTAAATTCATTAAAGGGTTTTTTTTCCCGTCAGTCCAACCAAGAGTAAATGACAATTAAAAATATTTGTTAACAAAAATCACCAATCTATTAATTATATTTAACTACTTTTGATAAGGCTGTATTGTGAACGTTAAAATTCTAACAAACTAATAGGATATAGTTCTAATTTTTATTAAATCTGCCACTTCAGAAGGTTTTGTTAAAAGGAATGTTAGGCCTCCGTGATTTTGACAATCTGTCAACAAGATCTTGATTAAATCAGAAGTCTTAAAATATTACAAAATAGCTAAATTCTTCCACCAGGAATGCAGAAGACGGAGTTGTTGGCAAATAGACAGTGTCATTTCAGCAACTGTTAGTTTATAGTGAAAAGCTAAGTGATATTTTAAATGTTTATATTTAGCGAAATAAAAAAAGTATGTAGTTTGCAGTTGGCAATAAGAGTCGCTTCATACATCTGTAAGAGAACAGATTTGTTCAGCATGGCTCTGTAGTGCTCTCATTCTAAGAGTTAGTTACAAAAGTACCTGTAAATATATAATATGTGTAGATAGATATGGAATATTTTTAAAAGGATGAGCTAATTTGTTCTATTAGATGAAGTACAGCAGCAACCCTTGCAAAGGAGGTCTGTTGGTATTCCATTTGTATGTGTTTATAATTTTTTAACAGTAAAATCTCTGAGAAAAAAATTGTTAACCAGTATAGTATCTAGATGTCAGTAGAAAGGTACAGACAAATGTGTTTTCTGTGTAGTTGATAGTGATCCCAAGGATCCCCTGTCATAGTAAGTCAGTTTCTGAACCTTGTTGGAAAAATTTGAGTGCCCAATGAAGTTGGCTTGACTATAAGTGAAAGAAGGCTTTGGCCTTAGGCAAGCACAAAAGGACGAGACACTTCACTGCTGTCGGAGTGTTATCTGAAGCTAATGCATGGTGACATGGGCTGCATGGTCAGCCAGAGCAAGAGTTTCAGCTTAGAGCCATACTAAGATTGCAGGGATCACAGTGTCAGCTCTGATTTCAATTAAGTCTTTGCAAAGATTTCTGCAGATAGGTCCTTCTGCTTGACAGCTAAGGTCTTTCTTTTGTATACATGCAGGATGCACATATTAGTTAGTATACAGTTATTAGTTTAAAATATGCAATGTGTAATTAAATAGGTTAATAATCATATATTTTAAAAATGTCTGTTTCTTGACCTGGGTAACCAGTAAGACTTATATTTTACAACAGACAACATTCCAAAGATCTAATTATTTTTTTTCAGTTTATTCCAGGGGGTTACTCTTTCATTTGTCTTGGACAGTAAAGAGACCTGATCAGTTTGGTTTGTTTATAGTTAAGGCTAAGATTTTGTCACAGATACTTTTACTAAAAGTCACATACTGGTCACAGGAAATAATGAAAAATTCACGGAAGTCTGTGACCTATCCCCTGATTTTTACCAAAAAAACCAAACCAAAACAATAAGAGCGCGCACACACACAAAAAAAAAAGACAAAATGAGGGGCCTGGACAGCTGCAAGTGGGCTGGGAGCTTCAGGGTCCTCCTCCACTGGCAGCTCTGAACTCTGGGTTCCCTTCTGTCATCTGCAGAGGCAGACAGCTATGGGGGTCCCCCTGCTGACTGGGAGCGGCGGCGTGGGGAGTGGGGGGAGTCCTGCTGCTAGCTCTCCCAGCTGGGGCTGACTGAAGTCACGGAGGTCTTTGGAAGTCACGGAATCCTGACCTCCTTGACTAAATCACAGCCTTATTTATAGTTAGTTTTAATTTCTGTTTCTCATGCACTAGTACAATGCTGCAGTGTTTAAGGTTTTTTGATTTCTTTCCATGCTCCCCTCCACCGCTAAATCTATCATTCTGACACCTGACCTACCTGACAATATCCCTTTAGAATCCAAACTGAAAATGGAATTTTAAATATGAAAAATATGTAGGTGACAGTCTGAGGATTTTGTACGTTGTTTTAGAATGAGATGTCATGAGATGGTTAGTGGTTTTCTGTGAAATGGATGACTTTCAGAAAAAAATTAAATTACATTTATCCAGGTTGTATGCCAGTACTGTTTAAGTGCCTTGAATTACAGAGTGAACAAGTTTATCCTTTGTACTGAAACACTACAGAATCAGACTTCTTCCTGTTGTTAGGGTTAGAAAACAACCCCAAACCTCTTAGCTGTATTCCTTGCTCTTGTTCTCTTTTTTTAGTTCATGTCAAACTGTACAGTCTAAAAATGTACACACCAGTAACACACCCTCTGATAACACCAACTCTTTTCAGTGTGAGCAGTTGATATGAGAAATAATCATTGCAAAACTCAATACATAGATATATGTATATAAGGACATACAGTTCACATAAAGCAAACTGTCTACACAATCAGATAACGCACACTATGGGGGTGTGATTTCTAAAGTGCACTAACTTGTTACACATTAATTGGACTGTGTAGATGCTGCTGGTGTGCGCTAAATGTTTCCTAATGCGCTTTAATGTGATGAAACATTACTATGTTAAAGTGCACTGGAGAATCTTTAATGCACAGCAGTGAGGTCTACACAAACCAATTAATGCAGAACATGTTAGTATACTTTAAAAATCACACCTCTGTAATGCATATTATCCCACCATATAGACAAGCCCTAAGTCAGCATCTTTTAAAAGCAGAAAGGAAACCCAGTCCAATTTATAGAGAAGGGGAAAAGGTCCATAAATATTTAGAGCTTCCAGACATTTTTGTTTGTTTCGAGTGTCTTCATTTTCCTTCATATCCCCAAAACTCCTGAACATCTTTGAAAAACAGATAAAACTAAATGTGATTTCCACAGGGAAACCTTAAGCATCAGAATGAAATCTAGGCCCTCTTTTGGGGTTCACTGTTCAACACCTCTTTGAACAGTATGTACAAGGAAAGTTATTGTAAGCCTTATAAATGAGACCTAAATGTTCCAGTTTCATTCTTTGTGACAAGAGTTTCAGATTTCACAACTGCTGAGTCGGGTGTTGCCTAATAGGTCTCCCCAGAGATTAAATCCACAATGATACGTTGCAGAGAAAAATGGAAATGAAATATTTACAGTACTCCACTTTGTGTATGTTGTGTGGATAAAAATCTGTTGCTGTTAGGAACAAACCCTCCAAACTGATGTTCCCATGTTTTCAGTTTGATTTTGCTGGATGTCACGATGTATTTATTCGTCTATATGGCCATTGATAATTGTAATGCTGCCTACAGTGACTCAAGAGCATGAATACCTCCCGCAGGGCAGACTATTAAGAAGCTAGGGCAAACCCCATGGGTTGTGACTTCTGTTCTTAAATTTCACCAACCAATTATCAAGTGTAAACTCCTTAGGCACTATAACAGCCTAAAAATGGAAGCATGGACAGTCACGTAAGCATACCTTTGCGATAGATGATCCCCTACAGCAAGAATCACAGGAATGTTCAGGTTACTCCCAATCCTAAAGGACCAGTCGCTTATCCCCTGGGGATCAGTTGCACCTTAGATCTCCCACCAGAGGCAATGCTTGTAGTCAGTCCTATAATAAACTATATAAAATGTGTTAAATAGGAAAAGGAAATTAAAGTTGTTTACAAGGTTAAATATAAGTACACAAATGAGTTACATTTTTTTCAAAAGGTAGAAGAAGTTTCTGTAACAAGCAAACTCTATATTTCCTTTAGAGCTAGCCCAGGTCAAGGAGCATAGAGATGCCAAGTTCCTTTGGTTTGGAATTTTTATCCTTCTGCTGCCCTGTGCTCTGAGCTGCAAACTCAGCTGATGGGAGTAGTCCGCTTGCATGACTCATCTTCACTGGATGGAGAAAGCAAAACAGCAAACCTCTTTTGTCCTCTTTAACATCCCACAACAGTCTGTGTGGTGTCAATGGACCTGTCCCCTTGGGCAGGACGTAGCATCTTCTTTTGAAGATCAGCCCTTCACGCTAATTAATCTCACTCTCCTGTCTGGTAATTTACACAGTTACAGAGACTCGCAATACAAACACTCAAATATTATCTTACAATTAGGAATGTAAAATATTAACCATTTAATTGGTAAGCATTAGTTTTACTGATTAGCCCACCTTAACCGTTAACCCCCAGGCTGGCCGACCAAAGCAGTGTCACCTGACAGAAGTGGGCCCAGCTGTGCCAGCCAGACCGTCCCCAGTCCCAGCTGGGCTGGTCAGTGGGATTGGCCCCAGCCGCTTAAATCTGTTAATCATTTAAACTAAATCTTTTAAATCGTTTATACATTTAACTTTTTAAACGGTATTTACATCCGTACTTACAATAGAAGATTCAGATGTTACACATGAAATTAATGCATGCAGCAACTCATGAGCATTCCATAAAGTCTAATCACTAAACATCTTCTTATCATTCTAATACCTTTTTAACAATACCAGTGCACAAATGAACCAGACTGTTTTCCCCTATGTATTTGTCAGTGTTCAACTGAAACATGGGCACCCTGGCATGAGTTGGCACCTTGTCTGCCAGTGTCACAATAATTTATTTCCCTATCTTTAATAATTCAGTCAATGTTAACGTTTCTTATTCATGGAGGTAATTGTGAGTTGAATCACATTTAGCTTGTCAATAATATTCAGTGAAACTAAACACAGATTCCTGCCAGCAAAGGTTCAAGACATGAAATGAAACATTTTTGGAGAGCTTGATTTAGTTTTAGGAATCTAAGGTAGTTTAGTTGCAGACACCTATTGAGGGGTCAGGAAGGAGGGCTGCTAAGAAGAAAAGTGTTGAAGTATTGTGGAAGAAATAAAAGAAAATTAGCTGAATAGAAATTACTGTCTTGTACCTATGCTTTATTTCACTGTTAGCCCATCATATACTTTTTAGAAGGGGCAACTAAACTTCTGTTTGACAGTGGGAATGTTCTTATCTGATAGAACGATACAATTCCATGCATAGATGGATTGTTCAAACATCAGAAAAGTAAACATGAGCTTCAAACCGTAATGTTTGTGGATGTGAGTAGTCCCATTTGATTTTAATGGGACTGTTCATATGCTTAAAGTTAGGCAGATGCTTAAGTATCATGTTAAATTAGAACTTCAATAAATATCTTTGATCATTTGAATGGGTGCTGCTTTGTACAATGGAAAAGTATTTATTTAGTGCCCTGCTCCAGCATATCAGCCTGTCTTTATAACTGACATTGGAACGTGCGTCTACTTCATAGGTTTTTTTCTTTTCTACAACGATGTAGTTAATAT